>NW_020825410.1:185000-387261 GCF_003286085.1 Drosophila persimilis | reverse complement strand
TTTTGATCCGGGCCCTTGTTTTAGTGCCAATAGCCGCTACATACTTATTGAAATTGAGCTTCGTATCCATATGTATTCCCAGGTATGGCATGACGGATTTTTTGGCCACGAGTTGCCCGGCTATCCTTGGAGCTGGAGTGTGTAGCTGCACAGGTGAGAGAGTGTGTAGAACATGAGCAGTTTTTGCAAGACTGATGGTTATTCCCCATTTCTTAGACCATGATAATGCATCAGCCAGGAGCCGCTCCACATTTTCGTTGGCTTGTTTTGGACTTAGGGCAGATACGAGGTATACTGCGTCATCAGCGTACGTTGCTAGCATTTGGGTTGAGTTTGCTTGTCTTGGTGGCTGCGGCATGTCGGCAGTGTAAAGATTATAGAGCACTGGGCCAAGTACGCTTCCTTGCGGCACTCCAGCGGTTATGTGCTTTATGCTTGAGGTGATGTTGTTACAGCAGACGACTTTAAAGCTTCTGTCTGAGAGATAGCTGGTGAGTAGAATGTATAAATTGTCAGGTATTATCGTTTTAACTTTGCAGAGAAGACCCTGATGCCAGACTCTATCAAAAGCTTCCTGGATATCCATGTACACAGCACTGCAATACCGCTGCGCTTCGTAGGATCTGAAGATAAATTGCGTGACTCGTCCGATTTGCTGTTCCGCTGAGTGCTGACTTCTAAAGCCAAATTGATGGTTTGGAATAGCCATGGCAAAGCTTTCTTCTTCAAAGAGTCGCTTGAGGATGAGGCGTTCAAAGATTTTGGAGAAGCCTGTAAGCTGGCTGATGGGTCTGTAGGACTCAAGCCTATCACTCGGCTTTCCTGGCTTCCTTAACATAGAGATTTTTGCGCATTTCCAGGACTTTGGGAAGTGGCCGAACTGCAGAGCCGAGTTGCATATCAACAGCAGATACTCGATGGCGGATGTTGGCAGAGATTTAATGACGCGATCTCACAGGCAAGTAAATTTGTGTGCTGCATTAGCCGAGTGTAGCAGTTCCTTCAGAGTCTGTTATAAACTTCTTCCACAGTTGCTACTTGGAGATCCGCATGCAGTGCGTTGTTGCTCACATACCGGGGAGCATTTGTCATTGATCTGAGAGCTTTGCTTTGGATCGTCTGGAGCTTATTGGGGCAATCAGCTGCTTATAGAGGAGGACCTTTGGAGGTAGTGGGAGTTTATTGTTTCTGCCGATGATCCAGTCGAGCTTTTTGATCCGGGCCCTTGTTTTAGTGACAATAGCCGCTACATGCTTATTGAAATTGAGTTTCGTATCCATATGTATTCCCAGGTATGGCATGACGAATTTTTTGGCCACGAGTTGCCCGGCTAACCTTGGAACTGGAGTTTGTTGCTGCACAGGTGAGAGAGTGTGTAGAACATGAGCAGTTTTTGCAAGACTGATGGTTATTCCCCATTTCTTAGACCATGATAATGCATCAGCCAGGAGCCGCTCCACATTTTCGTTGGCTTGTTTTGGACTTAGGGCAGATACGAGGTATACTGCGTCATCAGCGTACGCTGCTATCATTTGGGTTGAGTTTGCGTGTCTTGGTGGCTGCGGTATGTCGGCAGTGTAAAGATTATAGAGCACTGGGCCAAGTACGCTTCCTTGCGGCACTCCAGCGGTTATGTGCTTTAGGCTTGAGGTGATGTTGTTACAGCAGACGACTTTGAAACTTCTGTCTGAGAGATAGCTGGTGAGTAGAATGTATAAATTGTCAGGTATTATCGTTTTAACTTTGCAGAGAAGATCCTGATGCCAGACTCTATCAAAAGCTTCCTGGATATCCATGTACACAGCACTGCAATGCCGCTGCGCTTCGTAGGATCTGAGGATAAATTGCTTGACTCGTCCGATTTGCTGTTCCGCTGAGTGCTAACTTCTGAAGCCAAATTGATGGTTTGGAATAGCCATGGCAAAGCTTTCTTCTTCAAAGAGTCGCTTGAGGATGAGGCGTTCAAGGATTTTGGAGAAGCCTGTAAGCTGGGTGATGGGTCTGTAGGACTCAAGCCTATCACTCGGCTTTCCTGGTTTCCTTAACATAGAGATTTTTTCGTCCAGAGCTTCTTAATTTCCGATTTGAGTTCCTGGATGGTCACAGGTCTGATTATTTGAGCAGCTTCATCTGGACCGTTTTCTTGTAATACTGCGTTAATTTCTTCTCTGTCTTCTAGGGCTGCCGTGATCTTTGGCGTGAAACGTGCTTCCAGGTGCTGCGCAAAGGCCTCAGCTTTTTCCTCCGTAGTTTTGCACCCAGGATCTGCAAGATTTGGAATGGGCTGTCTTTTGATTGTGTTGGTGAGCCGCCATAGTTTCTGCATGCTGTACCTATCAGTTTGGTCGATGTCGTGTAGCAGTCTGTTCATTTGTTTGTCTTTTTGTAGCTTGATCCGTTACTTATTCTGTTAGTCAGCTGATTGATAGTGCGTGCAATGAGGGGGTTGGAGCACCTATCTTTTTGGTTGATTTTGCAGAGAATTCTTTTGATCTTGAACGCTTTCAGCGTTTGCGAGTCAAGATGAAAGTTTTGCGGTCCGTACACTGTGTGCTGGTTACTTGAGGTTTGCGAAGCCAATTCAGCTGCAATGTAAATGTTCTTTTCAAGGATAGCCACTGCATCATCTATGTCGTCGCCGTTGTGAAGTTCAGTCTCCAGATGGATTCGCTGTTCTAGGTGAGCTTGAAATCTTCTGATATTTGCATGGTTTGGAATAGCCATGGCAAAGCTTTCTTCTTCAAAGAGTCGCTTGAGGATGAGGCGTTCAAGGATTTTGGAGAAGCCTGTAAGCTGGGTGATGGGTCTGTAGGACTCAAGCCTATCACTCGGCTTTCCTGGTTTCCTTAACATAGAAATTTTTGCGCATTTCCAGGAATTTCGGAAGTGGCCGAACTGCAGAGCCGAGTTGCATATCAACAGCAGATACTCGATGGCGGATGTTGGCAGAGATTTAATGACGCGATTGTCGATACTGTCGAGACCGGGTGCCTTTTTCGTCTTGAGCTTCTTAATTTCCGATTTGAGTTCCTGGATGGTCACAGGTCTGATTATTTGAGCAGCTTCATCTGGACCGTTTTCTTGTAATACTGCGTTAATTTCTTCTCTGTCTTCTAGGGCTGCCGTGATCTTTGGCGTGAAACGTGCTTCCAGGTGCTGCGCAAAGGCCTCAGCTTTTTCCTCCGTAGTTTTGCTCCCCGGATCAGCAGGAGCTTGCTGCCCTTCCGCCACGTGCCTTCTGACTGGCAGATTTGGAATGGGTTTTGCGGTCCGTACACTGTGTGCTGGTTACTTGAGGTTTGCGAAGTCAATTCAGCTGCAATGTAAATGTTCTTTTCAAGGATAGCCACTGCATCATCTATGTCGTCGCCGTTGTGAAGTTCAGTCTCCAGATGGATTCGCTGTTCTAGGTGAGCTTGAAATCTTCTGATATTTGCATTTTTTGGTAATAGTATCTTCTTTTTTCCATATTCAGGTCTCAGGAGGAGTTTAATGATTTGCATGTTGTGATCTGAACCTAAGTCATATGATGTTTCAATGTGAATTAAATTGTGTCTAATACCCTTATAAACCGCAAAGTCTATAGCAGACGGCATATGTCGTCGATTTGAAGGGAAATGGGTGGGGGATCCAGTGGCCAGTATGCTTTGGTCGTTTTCCTGGATGCATTTCAGAAGTGCAGCCCGTCTTCTACACGATCTTGCACTGCCCCACCATTGGCTTTTGGCGTTCCAATCCCCAGCTACGATAAATCTGCTACCCAGAGAGTCAAATACCTGTTTAAATTGTGTATCAATCCATTCGTGTGCAGGTGGTTTTTTATTTTTGCAGCTATGGTGCACATCTGGATGGAGTTCTCTCTTGTTGGTGCGAGGGAAATGTGCGGGATGTTGTTTCTGTTGTGTTCGTCTTGCGAACTAAATTGGTAGTCTCTCTTCATGTCGAACCAATTTCCATCGCCACCTGCATTAGCAGGGGGCAGGGAGGCTGACATGAAGAGAGAACCGTTTTATTTGTTTATACTGTAGTATGCTCATATTAAAGTAAAGTAAAGTATTCATTATTTCGAATACCCACTGTACCGACGGTACTTAAAGAATACACACTGTAACACTTTGTTTCAGTGTTTACGTAACAATAAAGTCCCAGACATTCTGGGTGATCGTATTACGATTCACTCAAGAATGCCTCGAGCGACCCGAGTGCAGCGTCAGCATGTTCCCATGACTTGACGGCACTAATATACATGCATACACACATATATCTTCCCTCGCGCTCTCGCTGCCAACAGCGCTGAGCATATACATATTAACATATAAGAGATAAGAACACATAGTTCTGCCGCTCCGCTGCCGGCGTCACTGGCAGCGCAGCTCCGCGGCTTTTGGCTTACAAAAGCCCAAACCACAATTGTAAAATACAGAACAGAAATCACAATAAAACAGATCGGAGGGTTGAGCCCCATCGATCCAACAAAAAGGATTTGAACATTTCATTTTACATGGCGACCGTGACAGGACTCGATATGTCCTACGCGATGGATCAATCTAAGGATTGAGAAAAAAAAAAAGAGAGAAATTTTTTTCAAAAAAAGTGTTAAAATTTTAAAAGACAAAGAAGTGCCAAGAAAAAAAAAAAAAAACCCAGCAGAAAGCCAAACCAGCCGTTTCGCCAGACCCATGCACGACTGCCGACGATATTACGCACAAACCCATGTTGCATTATAATTTATACCCTTAAATTTGGCGGCTACAATGCGGCCAGGAATATATAATACCCAAGGAGATATAACAGCCGCGCTACAAAGAGCGTACACCCAATATAAAAACCTGTGCGAAGACCAGCACCGGCCCCACCAGACCCAGCAAGGACCAATAATATAAGTGCGAGTGGCATAGGACCGCCCCTTGCACCGTCGATGGACAGTAACACAACCACTCCAGCAGCAGAAAATGCACCAGACTTCGCCGACGCTGCTCCTACCGAGCAAAGGGACGCACTCAGCCTACAAGAGGCATTAGAAGTGTATCCAAACGATGGACCACGCCCACTCACAATAGCTGAGTACAGGGCACGACAAGAAAAACGCCCAAGGAAGAAAACAAAGAGGGGCGGCCGGATCAAACGGCTGCTTCAACAACGACGTCTGGAGCGGGACCTGGAAAAAACATATACAAATGAAGAGGACCGACAACGCTGCCAAGAGCGCATCAAGGAAATCAATAAACAACTTCGCACTGGTGCGAAGTAACGCAATTGAGCTGCAGAAATGCCATGCCTCATATTGCCAATAATTATAATATTCTATCTCGAGTTGAAGCACCCTTAAAGTGCAACTTGAAAATACTAACCTCTGTTAGGCTATTACTAAAACCATGTGATCGATATTGAATTATATAATGAAAAACCTGTAAATCGATCACATGTCCCTTAACATTTTTTTTTCTTCCTTCATTTTGATCAAATATATATAAAAAAAACGAGGGGGAACGTTGTGAGTTGCTGCGGACACCGCAACTCTACAGTTATACCCGATACTAAGTCAGTATGGCTTTCCTCCGGCAGACGCCGCTAATATTAAACGACACGACAAAGAGTGCGTGCGAGAGAGACAGAAAATCAGTCTGAGCGTGATGTCACGCGCTGCATAGCCACTGCAAATTGATTTGTTCCTTTTGGCTACAAAAATTATCTGATCTGATCCAGATTCAGCAATCTGATAGATATGGTCGTTATCTATGATTCCCCGTTTTTAGTTTTCTCGAATCTGCAATATTGTGGATGCAACAGATTTTCGTCCTTTGTGTGGGCGGAAGGGGGTGGGGCGAAATTTTGAGATACACGTTTTATAGTGAAATCTAAGAGAAGTGCGAATTCCAAATTTGGTTACTCTAGCGTTAATAGTCTTTGAGATTTGTGAATATCCCCAGATTTGCATCCTTTGCGGGGGCGGAAGGGGGTGTGGCGAAATTTTGAAACAAACTCGTCTCGGTCTGATATATTAGGAATGTGGATACCAAATTTGGTTGCTCTAGCTTTTATAGTCTCTGAGATCTAGGCGCTAATGTTTTACTCTAAGCAAAGCCGCCTATGCTACCTGTGTGTTAGAGAGAGACAGGGCGAGAAAAAATGAAATTGTTTTCTTGATGCTGGCTATAATAGTAATACGATCCAATTCAGATTCTGCAGTCTAAAAGATATGGTCATTCTCTACGATTCTGCGTTTTTTGTTTTCTCGTATCTTTAAAATTGTGGATGCCACAGATTTTCGCCCTTTGTGGGGGCGGAAGTGGGCGGGGCAAAGTTTTGAAATATTTTTGTAGCAGTGACATATCACAGAAGTCTGGATCCAAAACATCGTTGCTCTAGCTCTTATAGTCTTTGAGCATTAGGCGCTGAAGGGGACGGACAGACGGACAGACGGACAGACGGACGGACGGACAGACGGACAGACGGACAGACAGACATGGCTCAATCGACTCGGCTATTGATGCTGATCAAGAATATATATACTTTATGGGGTCGGAAACGATTCCTTCTGGACGTTACACACATCCACTTTTACCACAAATCTAATATACCCCAATACTCATTTTGAGTATCGGGTATAAAAATTTATATTGATGAAATTTTAAAGAGTAAAAAAAAAAAAAAGGAAGGTTATATAGATATGTGTGTCCATGAGAAAAAAAAAGATTTTTAGTAATTTTTTTTATTATTGAAAAGAATAAATGAATAGCAAATAATAAAAAAAAAAAAAAATAAAATAAATAAAAATAAAAACCCCAACATTGTAGAAACCAATTTTTGAGAGAAAATCATCACCATGGGTTGGTTCGGTTCTGACGATAGTCAGACCAAAGACAATACGGCCAATGTGGTCAATAATGTCAAAATAATAGACCACAGGGATGATCTCAATGCACTCTGGTTATTACTTCTGATTTTAACCATTGTCACTGTTTTACAATTCCTTTTAACATTGTATGTAAAACATAATAAGATAATTAAAAAGAGATATATGAGTAGGGCAAACAATTTAGATAGAGTTTAAAAAAAAAAAAAAATTTGGTCTCAACGACACCTAGGAGCATAATAGAGCTCGAATACATGTACATGGGTACACTTCAGGTAGAATTCCCGCTTTTAATATATTGTTACAAAGACAAAATAAAATGTCACGTAGAACAGCAGCAGCCATTAGGGCTACCCACGACAGGAATGAAAATTTCGAATATAGAGCTAAAGCAATCTTAGCCGCATTCCCCAATCCAATTAGCATATACGAGTTCGAATACTCATATATGAACGAATATAATTTACCTTTTTCACCACTAATTCATTGTGATGCCACACAAAAAGGTATCGTATTATCAACCATACCCGGCATCCTCGTAAACAGCCAAATAATAGAAAACGAAATTTTAGGAAGAATTGTGATTGCTAATGTTAGATTGTCTTCCAATCGGAATGGACAACATTAAAAAACACATATGGACTGGCTTACGATCTGCGCTAAAGTTTGCACTCTAAGAGCAGAATTCGATAAGTCATACAAATGCTTAACGCAGAACAGACCTACACAAAATAGTACGGTCATTAAACATACAACTAATTTGGTAAACATATATAATGAGGTCAGAGAACTTTTTCTAGAAAACAGACAAAGACTTACTGATATACATTGGTTTCAATCTACAGACGTCTTCAAACGTCTAAGGGAACGATTAGTATTCGTTAAAGAAAAATTCAATCTAGACATACACATCCCAAATCTTCTAAACACAGCTGCGACATATATACCAGCTGTAGAATCGGAATCAAGGCCAATAAGTCCCAGGCCCCCGAATGTAAAAAATATTATCATTATATCGGAAGACGATTCTCGATCAAATAGATCGAACCATCCGGTGAACGACGACAAACCGTCGACTAGTTCAGCAAACAGCGTAGTTGGGCAAGAACCAACCACAATGGCAGACGAAACAATTGCCCAACGGGCATATATCAAAGATATCTCGCACGCCATTCCGGAATTTAATGGACAGAAACTCCATTTACAAAGATTCATTACGGCAGTCAAATTGGTCAATCTAACGAAAGGACCATACGAAAATTTAGCTATAGAAGTAATTAAATCAAAAGTAATAGGAACTACATTGTATAAAATACAAGATGAAACCACCATTAGCGCAATAATAAAGAAATTGCAGGACACTATTGTCGGAGAGTCATCAGATGTTATAAAGGCTAAAATGGCAAAAGTATGCCAAAAAGGCAAAACAGCAGCCCAATTCACAACAGAGATTGATGATATGCGAAAACTTCTAGAAGCATCATACATTGATGAGGGTTTGCCAGCGAAACACGCCGATAAGTTCAGCTGCAAGGAGGCCATTAGTACAATGGTTAAAAATAGCGAGCACGGCAGACTCAAAACAATACTAGAAGCAGGCACATTCCCAACAATGAATGATGCCGTAGCAAAATATATACAGTGTAGTACAGAGATGACTGGTAGTGCAAGTTCAATATTGTACACCAGACAAGGACAAGTCTACCGCGGTAGTAACTTTCGAGGTAACTATCGCGGTGGAGGAAATGGTCGTGGTTACAACCACAACCATATTTACAACAATAGTTATAATAACAATAGAGGTCGTGTTGGCTATAGGGGAAATAACCGTAATAACGGTGGAACCTATAACAACCAAAGATACAATAGCAATGGAAACACACGACAGAACAATGTTCGTGTTACACAGACAGCTTCGGGAAACTCCCAAGATCCTTTAGATACACTAAATTAAAAAATCCAGCGGTTCACACAATCAACCTCAATCTCAATATATTCGTGGCATTCCTCAATTCTAAAACAGGAAAACAACTTACATTCCTTATAGATACCGGTGCCAATATATCATTATTAAAAGAAAATTCAGATGTCTTTAACGACATTCAAACAAAAAATAAAATAGATATTCAAGGAATAGGGGAAGGTATAATAACATCCCAAGGCCTTGCCCTAATAGAGCTACAGACGGATAAGTACATAATTCCACACAATTTCCATTTAGTTAATCAAAATTTTGCAATTCCGTGTGATGGAATAATAGGCATTGATTTCATAAAAGAATTAAACTGCCTAATAGACTTAAAACCTGCAGAGGATTGGTTAATAATACGACCAAATAATATAAAAATTAAAATTTATGTTCCAATAACATACTGTTCTGGTAACAATACAATTCTTCTACCAGCAAGATCACAAGTTGTCAGAAAAATAGAATTAACGTCCGATATAGAAACCATATTGATCCCAAACCAGGAAATTCAACCTGGTATTTATGTAGCAAATACAATAACTTCAAAAAATAATACATTTGTCCGATTGCTGAATACAACCAGTACCAACCAATTAGTACATATAAATAACATACAATATGAACCACTTTCGAATTACAAGGTAATTCAAACAACTCAAAAAATCCGAGAAAAAACTGTCATAGCTGAATTAAGCAAACATTTCCCAGTACAATTCAAGAAGCAATTAACTAAACTATGTACAAATTTTAGTGACGTATTCGGGCTTGAAACCGAATCAATCACAACAAATAATTTTTATAAACAGAAATTGAGATTGAGGGATGACGAACCTATATATATAAAGAACTATCGAAGTCCGCATAGCCAAGTTGAGGAAATTAAAAAACAAGTAGGAAAATTAATCAACGACAATATTGTCGAACCATCCGTATCAGAATACAACAGCCCACTTCTACTTGTCCCAAAGAAAGCCCTTCCGGGTTCAGAACAAAAGAAATGGCGATTGGTAGTTGACTATCGTCAAATAAACAAAAAACTCCTGGCCGACAAATTTCCACTACCTAGAATTGATGACATTTTGGATCAACTAGGTAGAGCAAAGTATTTCTCATGCCTTGACTTAATGTCAGGTTTTCATCAAATCGAACTAGAAGAAAGTTCGCGAAATATAACGTCTTTTTCCACGAGCAATGGCTCATATCGCTTCACGCGACTACCATTTGGTTTAAAAATAGCGCCGAATTCATTTCAAAGAATGATGACTATAGCATTCTCTGGACTTGAAGCTTCGCAAGCCTTCCTGTATATGGACGATCTAATAGTCATGGGTTGTTCCGAAAAACATATGCTTAAAAACTTAACAGATATTTTTGAGATATGTAGGAAACACAACCTAAAATTACATCCACAAAAATGTTCATTTTTTATGCATGAAGTGACCTTTCTTGGTCATAAATGCACAGATAAAGGAATCTTGCCAGACGACAAGAAATATGACGTCATCAAAAACTATCCAGTCCCACATGATGCGGACAGCGCTAGACGATTTATTGCATTTTGCAATTATTATAGACGTTTTATTAAAAACTTCGCCGACTATTCCCGGCACATAACTAGATTATGTAAAAAGAATGTCCCCTTTGAGTGGTCAACTGAATGTCAAAATGCATTCCAATATTTAAAAGATAAACTTATGGAACCCACTCTGTTACAGTAGCCAGATTTTCAGAAAGAATTTTGCATAATCACCGATGCTAGTAAACAAGCATGTGGAGCGGTTTTAACTCAAAACCATAACGGACTCCAACTCCCATTAGCATATGCATCACGTTCATTCACAAAAGGTGAAAGTAACAAAAGTACTACAGAACAGGAATTAGCAGCAATTCATTGGGCAATTACCCATTTTCGACCATATATCTATGGTAAACACTTTACAGTAAAAACGGATCACAGACCACTAACATACCTATTTTCAATGGTCAATCCTAGCTCAAAACTCACACGCATGCGGCTCGAATTAGAAGAATACGACTTTACAGTCGAGTATCTAAAGGGTAAAGATAATCATGTAGCAGATGCGTTATCAAGAATAACCATCACAGACCTGAAAAACATACAAAAAACAAATAAAGTCCTGAAAGTCACTACCAGGCAACAGAGTAGACAGAAATCCTGCGCAGGAAAAGAAAAAATAGAATTGCCTAGGCAATCTCTAACAAAAGCTTCAAAGCCCAACGTATATGAAGTCATCAACAATGACGAAGTACGTAAAGTAGTGACCTTGCATGTAAATAATAATTTATGTCTTTTCAAACATGGAAAAAAAATTACTGCAAGATATGATGTTAGCGATTTGTATACTAATGGAACCCTTGACTTAGGTCAGTTTTTCCAAAGGCTTGAAACGCAAGCCGGTAAACAAAAAATCAGCCAACTCAAAGTGGCACCGTGGGAAAATATCTTTGAATACATTTCAATAGATAATTTTAAAAATATGGGCAATAAAATATTACGAACAATAAGAGTAGCGCTACTCAACCCGGTGACCCTAATTAAAAATGAAAAAGAAAAAGAAGCAATACTGTCTACATTACATGATGATCCCATACAAGGAGGACATACAGGCATAACAAAAACCTTGGCCAAGGTCAAAAGACATTATTTTTGGAAAGGTATGACTAAAGAAATAACCAATTACATACGAAAATGTCCAAATGCCAAAAAGCTAAAGTAACCAAGCACACAATAACTCCATTGACTATTACAGAAACACCATACATGGCTTTTGATAGGGTAATAGTGGATACGATCGGTCCACTTCCTAAATCAGAACAAGGAAATGAATATGCAGTCACCTTAATATGTGACCTGACAAAATACCTTGTTGCCATACCTATTAGAAACAAAAGTGCAAATACAGTAGCTAAAGCTATTTTTGAAAATTTTATTCTAAAGTACGGTCCAATGAAGACGTTCATTACGGACATGGGAACAGAATATAAAAATTCAATAATTGAAGACTTATGTAAAAATCTAAACATCAAAAACATAACTTCTACTGCACATCATCACCAGACTGTAGGAACCGTGGAGCGAAGCCACAGAACATTTAACGAGTTCATACGCTCATACATCTCAGCTGACAAATCAGATTGGGATGTATGGCTGCAATACTTCGTATATTGTTTTAATACAACCCCCTCTATGGCACATGATTATTGTCCATATGAGCTAGTTTTCGGTAAGACTTCAAACTTACCAGTTCAACTTAATACTATAGATAGAATAGCACCTCTATATAACATAGATGATTACTCTAAAGAGAGTAAATATAGATTAGAAATAGCATATAAACGAGCAAGGATTATGCTCGAGGAGCATAAAATTAAAAATAAACAGCTCTATGACTTAAAGTTAAAAGATTTAAATTTAGCTGCAGGAGATAAAGTTTTATTGAAAAATGAAACAGGACATAAGCTAGATTTTAAATATATAGGACCATATAGAGTAGAAAGTATCGGAGAAAGAGATAACGTCATAATCTCCGATAATAAAAACAAAACTCAGAAAGTACATAAGGATAGGTTAAAGATTTGCAATTATTAATAATTTTTTAGTATGGCCATACATAAATATAAACCATAAAAATATACTATTCCGCATTTATATTCAAATAACTTTTAAATTTTATCAATATTAATTAAAATTCAATATTCTAATAATTGACTAAAAAAAGAAAAAAAATATATATATAAATTGTCTTTTTAAGAATACATAACTCGTATACATATATAGTAAAAGCTAAAAATAAAATAACTTCATTATATTACGTTATTTTTCAAAAGGAGGGAGATGTAGTATGCTCATATTAAAGTAAAGTAAAGTATTCATTATTTCGAATACCCACTGTACCGACGGTAGTTAAAGAATACACACTGTAACACTTTGTTTCAGTGTTTACGTAACAATAAAGTCCCAGACATTCTGGGTGATCGTATTACGATTCACTCAAGAATGCCTCGAGCGACCCAAGTGCAGCGTCAGCATGTTCCCATGACTTGACGGCACTAATATACATGCATACACACATATATCTTCCCTCGCGCTCTCGCTGCCAACAGCGCTGAGCATATACATATTAACATATAAGAGATAAGAACACATAGTTCTGCCGCTCCGCTGCCGGCGTCACTGGCAGCGCAGCTCCGCGGCTTTTGGCTTACAAAAGCCCAAACCACAATTGTAAAATACAGAACAGAAATCACAATAAAACAGATCGGAGGGTTGAGCCCCATCGATCCAACAAAAAGGATTTGAACATTTCATTTTACAATACTCTTATAATTAGCATATTTTACAAATTGTTTCGCGCCAACTGCTTATCTACATTACATGTAGTTGCAGAAGTGGCTGTAAATTGGCAGGGTAACATTTCTTACGGTATTGGCTTATTTGGTATTTATTTTTTGTTAGTAGCTATCGATAATTTGGCTAAATGCCAGGGTAACACTAAACTTATTGCTACTTTGTTTACATTGTTTTTGTTTTTAATGATTTCAGGTGGAGTATGCAGCCGTGAAGAACATCATTACGCCTATTGCTCTCGTCGTCGGCTGCGAAGTGGAATCCTTTCGAGTGTCGGCGCTAAACTGTGACTGCAGGACAGCATCAACAGGGCTGAAGCTGGCCGAGGTCCAGTGCATCGTCATTCTGGATGTGGATTATCAATTTCTGTGAAGGGGAAGTGGCTTCGTATCTGTGGAAGAATAAAAAGGTTTTTAGTTTCTTTTCAGCCGCCGCCATCATCTGGATTCTGGAGCTGCCGCCGTCCATCATCAGGTTCTCTGCTGGGGCCGTCATTTGCCTGCGTAGCAGCTGCATTAGCGCTACTGCGGCTGATTTCCAGACTGGTACGGCATACTGCCATATTGGGGCAATCAGCTGCTTATAGAGGAGGACCTTTGGAGGTAGCGGGAGTTTACTGTTTCTGCCGATGATCCAGTCGAGCTTTTTGATCCGGGCCCTTGTTATAGTGACTATAGCCGCTACATGCTTATTGAAATTGAGCTCCGTATTCCCAGGTATGGCATGACGGATTTATTGGCCAGGAGTTGCCCGGCTAACCTTGGAGCTGGAGTGTGTCGCTGCACAGGTGAGAGAGTGAGTAGAACATGAGCAGTTTTTGCAAGACTGATGGTTATTCCCCATTTCTTAGACCATGATAATGCATCAGCCAGGAGCCGCTCCACGAGGTATACTGCGTCATCAGCGTACGTTGCTAGCATTTGGGTTGAGTTTGCGTGTCTTGGTGGCTGCGGCATGTCGGCAGTGTAAAGATTATAGAGCACTGGGCCAAGTACGCTTCCTTGCGGCACTCCAGCGGTTATGTGCTTTAGGCTTGAGGTGATGTTGTTACAGCAGACGACTTTGAAGCTTCTGTCTGAGAGATAGCTGGTGAGTAGAATGTATAAATTGTCAGGTATTATCGTTTTAACTTTGCAGAGAAGATCCTGATGCCAGACTCTATCAAAAGCTTCCTGGATATCCATGTACACAGCACTGCAATGCCGCTGCGCTTCGTAGGATCTGAGGATAAATAGCGTGACTCGTCCGATTTGCTGTTCCGCTGAGTGCTGACTTCTGAAGCCAAATTGATGGTTTGGAATAGCCATGGCAAAGCTTTCTTCTTCAAAGAGTCGCTTGAGGATGAGGCGTTCAAGGATTTTGGACAAGCCTGTAAGCTGGCTGATGGGTCTATAGGACTCAAGCCTATCACTCGGCTTTCCTAGTTTCCTTAACATAGAGATTTTTGCGCATTTCCAGGACTTTGGGAAGTGGCCGAACTGCAGAGCCGAGTTGCATATCAACAGCAGATACTCGATGGCGGATGTTGGCAGAGATTTAATGACGCGATTGTCGATACTGTCGAGACCGGGTGCCTTTTTCGTCTTGAGCTTCTTAATTTCCGATTTGAGTTCCTGGATGGTCACAGGTCTGATTATTTGAGCAGCTTCATCTGGACCGCTTTCTTCTAATACTGCGTTAATTTCTTATCTGTCTTCTAGGGCTGCCGTGATCTTTGGCGTGAAACATGCTTCCAGGTGCTGCGCAAAGGCCTCAGCTTTTTCCTACGTAGTTTTGCACCCAGGATCAGCAGGAGCTTGCTGCCCTTCCGCCACGTGCCTTCTGACTGGCAGATTTGGTATGGGCTGTCTCTTGATTGTGTTGGTGAGCCGCCATAGTTTCTGCATGCTGTACCTATCAGTTGGATCGATGTCGTGTAGCAGTCTGTTCATTTGTTTGTCTTTTTGTAGCTTGATCCGTTTACGTATTCTGTTAGTCAGCTGATTGATAGTGCGTGCAATGAGGGGGTTGGAGCACCTATCTTTTTGGTTGATTTTGCAGAGAATTCTTTTGATCTTGATCGCTTTCAGCGTTTGCGAGTCAAGATGAAAGTTTTGCGGTCTGTACACTGTGTGCTGGTTACTTGAGGTTTGCGAAGCCAATTCAGCTGCAATGTAAATGTTCTTTTCAAGGATAACCACTGCATCATCTATGTCGTCGCCGTTGTGAAGTTCAGTCTCCAGATGGATTCGCTGTTCTAGGTGAGCTTGAAATCTTCTGATATTTGCATTTTTTGGTAATAGTATCTACTTTTTTCCATATTCAGGTCTCAGGAGGAGTTTAATGATTTGCATGTTGTGATCTGAACCTAAGTCATATGATGTTTCAATGTGAATTAAATTGTGTCTAATACCCGTATAAACCGCAAAGTCTATAGCAGACGACATATGTCGTCGATTTGAAGGGAAATGGGTGGGGGATCCAATGGCCAGTATGCTTTGGTCGTTTTCCTGGATGCATTTCAGAAGTTCAGCCCCTCTTCTACACGATCTTGGATTGCCCCACCACTGGCTTTTGGCGTTACAATCCCCAGCTATGATAAATCTGCTACCCAGAGTCAAATACCTGTTTAAATTGTGTATCAATCCATTCGTGTGCAGGTGGACAATAGATCGCACCAATGTTTATTGTTTGATGGTTTTTTATTTTTGCAGCTATGGTGCACATCTGGATGGAGTCCTCTCTTGTTGGTGCGAGGGAAATGTGCGGGATGTTGTTTCTGTTGTGTTCGTCTTGCGAACTAAATTGGTAGTCTCTCTTCATGTCGAACCAATTTCCATCACCACCTGCATTAGCAGGGGGCAGGGAGGCTGACATGAAGAGAGAACCGTTTTATTTGTTTATACTCTTATAATTAGCATATTTTACAAATTCTTTCGCGCCAACTGCTTATCTACATTACATGTAGTTGCAGAAGTGGCTGTAAATTGGCAGGGTAACATTTCTTACGGTATTGGCTTATTTGGTATTTATTTTTTTTTTAGTAGCTATCGATAATTTGGCTAAATGCCAGGGTAACACTAAACTTATTGCTACTTTGTTTACATTGTTTTTGCTTTTAATTATTTCAGGTGGAGTATGCAGCCGTGAAGAACATCATTACGCCTATTGGTCTCGTCGTCGGCTGCGAAGTGGAATCCTTGCGAGTGTCGGCGCTAAACTGTGACTGCAGGACAGCATCAACAGGGCTGAAGCTGGCCGAGGTCCAGTGCATCGTCATTCTGGATGTGGATTACCAATTTCTGTGAAGGTGAAGTGGCTTCGTATCTGTGGAAGAATAAAAAGGTTTTTAGTTTCTTTTCAGCCGCCGCCATCATCTGGATTCTGGAGCTGCCGCCGTCCATCATCAGGTTCTCTGCTGGGGCCGTCATTTGCCTGCGTAGCAGCTGCATTAGCGCTACTGCGGCTGATTTCCATATTGTGTGTTGCAAATGGATTGCGCAGCCAGTTCTCGCGTCTGACTTGGAGCAGTATTGTTTGGATGGCTGTCAGGCTTCTGCTGCTGTTTGGATTGTGCTCTTTTATCATTGCGGCATACCTTGGCCTGGCCAGCCTTCTTGGAATGTATGGGTGCGTTGCGATCTCACAGGCAAGTAAATTTGTGTGCTGCATTAGCCGAGTGTAGCAGTTCCTTCAAAGTCTGTTATAAACTTTCTCCACAGTTGCTACTTGGAGATCCGCATGCAGTGCGTTGTTGCTCACATACCGGGGAGCATTTGACATTGCTCTGAGGGCTTTGCTTTGGATCGTCTGGAGCTTGGCCATTTGCATGCTTGAAGTCAGTGGCCCCCAGACTGGCATGGCATACTGCCATATTAGGGCAATCAGCTGCTTATAGAGGAGGACCTTTGGAGGTAGTGGGAGTTTACTGTTTCTGCCGATGATCCAGTCGAGCTTTTTGATCCGGGCCCTTGTTTTAGTGCCAGGTATGGCATGACGGATTTTTTGGCCACGAGTTGCCCGGCTAACCTTGGAGCTGGAGTGTGTTGCTGCACAGGTGAGAGAGTGTGTAGAACATGAGCAGTTTTTGCAAGACTGATGGTTATTCCCCATTTCTTAGACCATGATAATGCATAAGCCACGAGCCGCTCCACATTTTCGTTGGCTTGTTTTGGACTTAGGGCAGATACGAGGTATACTGCGTCATCAGCGTACGTTGCTAGCATTTGGGTTGAGTTTGCGTGTCTTGGTGGCTGCGGCATGTCGGCAGTGTAAAGATTATAGAGCACTGGGCCAAGTACGCTTCCTTGCGGCACCCCAGCGGTTATGTGCTTTAGGCTTGAGGTGATGTTGTTACAGCATACGACTTTGAAGCTTCTGTCTGAGAGATAGCTGGTGAGTAGAATGTATAAATTGTCAGGTATTATCGTTTTAACTTTGCAGAGAAGATCCTGATGCCAGACTCTATCAAAAGCTTCCTGGATATCCATGTACACAGCACTGCAATGCCGCTGCGCTTCGTAGGATCTGAGGATAAATTGCGTGACTCGTCCGATTTGCTGTTCCGATGAGTGCTGACTTCTGAAGCCAAATTGATGGTTTGGAATAGCCATGGCAAAGCTTTCTTCTTCAAAGAGTCGCTTGAGGATGAGGCGTTCAAGGATTTTAGAGAAGCCTGTAAGCTGGCTGATGGGTCTGTAGGACTCAAGCCTATCACTCGGCTTTCCTGGTTTCCTTAACATATAGATTTTTGCGCATTTCCAGGACTTTGGGAAGTGGCCGAACTGCAGAGCCGAGTTGCATATCAACAGCAGATACTCGATGGCGGATGTTGGCAGAGATTTAATGACGCGATTGTCGATACTGTCGAGACCGGGTACCTTTTTCGTTTTGAGCTTCTTAATTTTCGATTTGAGTTCCTGGATGGTCACAGGTCTGATTATTTGAGCAGCTTCATCTGGACCGTTTTCTTGTAATACTGCGTTAATTTCTTCTCTGTCTTCTAGGGCTGCCGTGATCTTTGGCGTGAAACGTGCTTCCAGGTGCTGCGCAAAGGCCTCAGCTTTTTCCTCCGTAGTTTTGCACCGTAGCTTGCTGCCCTTCCGCCACGTGCCTTCTGACTGGCAGATTTGGAATGGGCTGTCTCTTGATTGTGTTGGTGAGCCGCCATAGTTTGTAACGAACCGTTCTTATCCGTCTGATGCAGCTGGGCTGGCTCAACGGTCGGTAGGCTCGCTGCAACAATATTTGTATGTTGCCCCGAGGACAAGTAAGAAGGCACGGGTTGGGTCTTGTACTGGTATGCTAATATGCTTTATTGGTATCTTAAGTCTATCTTACGATATTCCGACTCCGGTGCTGGTTCTCCTCTGTGGTTCGATGAGCGCGTTGCTCCCTGGGACCCCCACGGCGTCGCCAAGCGTGGCACCGCCGGCTCTACTGACTGGGGCTAGCGATTCTTGGCAAGTGGCCCAAATCCGCCTCTCAGTCAGGCGCCTGACGCGTTCGCTCTCGCTCGACTCACTTGGCTTTTCGGCCCGAGGGTGCCTCACTCCTGGTGGGATGCGCTTCAAGCGTGGCGCCGTTGGTTCAAGGGATTGGGTTCTTTGGCTCTTGGCTGCAGGCTCGAGTCCGCCTCTCAATCCTCACACAACGCGTTCGCTTTCTAAAGTTATTTTCCCTTCGCTTGGTCTCACTTTCGTGGCTTACTATTCACTTCACTCTTGTTAGCTCCGTTTGCTGACTGTCCTCGTTCCTGGTCGCGGCCCTCCTCTTATAGGCTCGCTTCTGCGTCGGCGCCGCCGATGCCGCCTGGCGCTAACGGCACTTTCCGCCATGCGGTGCCCGTATTTTTCCATCGGCGTTCCTTCATTCCCTTGTCACTCTCCAACGGGACCTGGCTGGTGGCGTGATCTCATGACCATATTTGGTCATGCGCTGGGCCACTGCCGGCCCGATCCCGTCATCCCGCTGCTCTCTCTCCAGGGGTCCTCCCCTCTCATCTTGGGACCCCGGGAGAGCTCTCCTCGGGAATTCGCCGCCTCCGGATATCCCCGGATAACGGCCGTTAGCGCTTAACCCTATACTGCCCCCTACGTGTGGGAATACCTTTCCTCACACTTCCCCCTTTCTTTTATTGGCGGAAAATCCCGGTTTTCCGCGTCCCAGGTTTGGGATGTTTCAAAAACCCCGCGCGACCGGCGCGCGCGTGCTTTGTTCTCGACCCGGGTGCCCCCTGGCGCCCTCTTTCGGCCTTGCGCCTTGCGGCGTTGCCGTATCTCTTCGATGCGCGCGATCGATTCGATTCCCCCTTATCGATAGTTCGCATAGGAGCTTCTTTCGCCCCGCCCGATATAGGGTATGGTCGCTATTCTGACCTACTCGATATGACACAGCGTTGCCCTTACGCTCCACTCGATAAAGCGTAGGGTCAGTTCCTCTGCTGCAAGGTAAGACCAGGTTTTTTTTTTTAGTTGTTCTTGTTTTCCGTTACTTCTTTTTTTCTCATTCCTCTTCTCTACTCTTCTTTTCTCCTCAATACTTAGCCCGGAATACCTCCTGCCGATCGGTGGACACCAACAGCCGGTACCGGACGCCACCGTCGTTGGCCAGACGCTTCACCCTCCTTGCGGTTGGCTTTATCCGCGCGAGAGAGCGCGTGACGACGGCCGGCCACTCCTCGCGGTTGACGGACCGCCACCGTGAGTTGTCCGCCGACCTCGTCTGGGGCCACGATGCCTGGCGCTGGAGCTCGGGCCGGCGCGCCTCCGCCCGCTCCCCTGGGCACGACGCCTGTCGGCCCAGCTTCGGTCGCTCGCCCTGGCCGGGTTCCGGCCATCGCCAAGGACCTCTCTCCCATGGCTCAGGTGAGTGTTGTTCCGCGGCCTCGTCCTTCTTCGCTTCCGCCGTTGCTCTCGCGCCGTCATCCGCTTCGCCGTCGGTCGCCACCTCGATGTTGGTGATGTTGGCGTGTTCGTCGCCATTGGTGCGCGACGTCCCGTTTGTGGCGCTCCGCCTCCGCTTCTTGCGCCTCCTTTTCAGCCTCCTGCGTGGCCTTCAGCCTCTTTGCCAGCGTCAGGGCGTCCTCCCATACACGCCGTTGCCTCCGCTCCTCCGCTCCATTCCGCGAGGCGTCGTGCCTCAGCGGCCGCGTTGTTTTCCGTGATGTCGGCCTGCGTTGTCTGCGGCTCCTTGACCGCGGTTTCGGTCGGCGTTGGCTGCCGCTCCTCGATCTGTGGGTCTGTCGGTCGCTGATCCCCTCGCCGCGCCGTCGACCTCCCCCATGTGCGTGCCGACGACTCCTCTTCCTTGGCCGCACGCGTCGAACGCGTGGACGCCCGATCCGAGGCCCGCTCCCTGGGCTCCTCCTTCCGCGTCTCCGTGCGCCCCCTCCTTCCTCCCTCAGGCCGCTCCTCGCGCTTGCTGGGGTGGGGCTTCTCGCGCTTGCTGGAACGGGGCTCCTCGCGCTTGCTGGTCCGGGGCTCCTCGCGCTTGCTGGTGCGGGGCTCCTCGCGTCTGCTTGTCCGGTGCTCCTCGCGCTTGGTGTGGGGCTCCTCGCGTCTGCTGGTCCGGGGCTCCTCGCGCTTCGCCTCGCGTGCGCGTTTTCTCCGTGGCGCCGGCTCCCAGCTCACCAATTCCAGATCACTTTCCGCCTCGGTGTACCCCGGCGATACCACCGGGGACACCGTCGGTCCCATGGATCCCGCGGTTGACAGTAGCGGTGAGGCCAATAGCTGCAGCTCCGGGGACCTACTCCTGCTCGCCCTTTGCTCCTCGCGCTCGACCTGGTACGCCTGCCGCCGACTTTGCGTATCACCCATAGCCTGATACCCGCGGCGAATCCATTTTCGCTGCTCCGTTATATACCTTATTAAATGCTGCTGCATCTTACCCTTTTTTTCCACGTGGTCAACTTTTGAAAAGACCTGATCGTGCGCTGCCCCCTCCTTTATAAGGGCGCGTGTCGGTGCTCACCGTTCCCTGTAACGGTGCCTTACATGGGCCCGTGGGACGGCTCTCTCTTGCCTTCCAGCTGGCTCTCTCGCTCGCTCCCGTTTTGAAAGTTATCCGCGCCTCTCGCCGCGTTAACCCTAGGGTGCCCCCTGGTTTTGTTAGCCTTCCTTCGGTTCCCACTTCTTCTTCCTTTTTCCCTTTTTTTTTTTTATTTGGCCCTTTCTACTTCCAGGTCTGGCGACGTGTTGTTTGGCTTCGCCTTGAATCTGGTAAGCCTCCCGAGTTCTTGGGTTCCTCATCTCACCTTGCCTTTTCTTCCAGCCCGTCCTTGGGTTCCGATCCAGGGTGCTGACCGATCTCCCAGCCCGTGATCAATAGGTCCTCAGACCTTTCGCCCGTGCTGCCATTCTGCTCATCTCGGAACCCCCTTCTCGGGTGCCCCCTCGTCCGTCGACGCACAACGCAACCCGCCCTCTGGGGTAATGGTAACCCGGGTATCTTCTACCTTCTTTGCCTTTGATCAGTTCCTATTGGCTGACGAGCTAATCCTCCCTTTTTTTTCTTGTAGGTCCAGCTTCATTGGTCCGCCGGCCGCCGTCTGCTGCTTAGTTTTACTGAACCTTAATTGTAAGAGTATCCTGTATGGCCTTGTCCTGCGTGGCATCCAGTTGGGCCGCCCGCTCCTCCCTTGTGAGCGATTCCTGTCCTGCGTGACACGCGTGGTTCTTAGTTTTACTGAACCTTAGTTGTAGGAGTATCCTGTACGAACTTGTCCTGCGTGGCATCCAGCTGGGACTCTCCTTTCTGCCCCTGCCGCTAGTTTCTGTCTTTCGTGCTCGTCCATCCTTCTCCGTATGCCTCGCCCGTTGCCCCTCCTTGTGCGTCGTCTACCCTTCGGTTCCAGGGCCTGTTTCAGGGGTTCCTTCCCCGGGTTGTGGCTTCAGGTCCCCTATATGGGCGGTCCGCGTCCGTTTCTCGCTGTCCTTCTTTAATTTACAAATGACCGGGGACACGAAATCCATTATGGTGTAGGGACCGTCATATTTCGGGGCCAGTTTTGCCGCAAACCCTTCGGCCGCGTTGGATAGATGGTGGTGCTTGGCCCATACCTTGTCTCCAATCGTGGGTTTCCACGCTCTCCTCCTCAGGTTATAATACCTCGCCTGGTCCTGCGCCGCTCTTTCGAGATTCCGCCTCACCAGTTGAAATACCTCTCTCAACTTGGCAGCGTTCTCGTCCGGAGTGAGCGTGCCCTGTCCTGTGCCCAGCGCTTCGTCATCGTATAGAGCCTTTGGTAGCCTCGGCTCTCTCCCTTGGACCACTATTGGTAGACTAGCTATGACAATTAGTAAACGGAAGACAGTACCAAGTTATGTTTTTCTTTAAAGATTATTTATGTATTTCTTGATTACTTTTTCTGCAACACCGGTCCACACACTTGAGATCACAAAAGAAGAGAGAGCGTCGACACTTCAAGTGTGACCAGACTAACTCATAATAATAATACCTAACATATCGATAATATTATTTAATGTTATTATTTGAATGTGGGAATAGGCGTATTCCAACACGCCCCCCTCAAAAATAACATTAATTATCAAAATCATAAAAATAAAAAATATAAAAAAAGTTTTCATCATTAAATCAAAAGGTAACATTCAATTGTTATTCTAATGTGGTTGGTGTGCATTCTGGGAAGTGTTATGTGATCTAGCATTTGCTCTAAGGATACGGGGAAAACCCAGAAAAACCCGATCAGATCACTTTAAAATTAGATTGACATAAAATTAAATTACTTTAACAATACATTGGTTCTTTTGGTTCAAATCAAAAAAAAAATTAAATATGAATTAATGTAATAAATTCGTTAATAAAGCTTCATGTTCATGTTTTCATTAAATTGGAATCATTCTTCTTGTAGTAGTCCTAATTTGTTCCGCAGTTCCGCAAATCTTCCAGCAGGTAGTGGCTTCGTGAAGATGTCAGCAAGTTGGTTGTCTGTATTAATATACTCAAGAGAAATCTCATTAGTTTCTATCTGTTCTCTTGAAAAATGATATTTTATATCAATATGCTTTGCTCTTTTATGACATGAGGGATTATTTGCAATGCTAATACAGCCTTGGTTGTCTTCATAAATTTTAATGGGTCTGTCGAGTTTAAGATTAATACTATTTAGAAGAGACTTTAGCCATAAAGCTTCTCTTACAGCTTCAAATAGGGCCATATATTCAGCTTCAGTTGATGAAGCTGCCACTGAATTCTGTCTTTTTGTATTCCAACAAATTAAATTGGAATCGAACATTTTAAACAAATAACCCGTTGTACTTTTTCTATCAATCTCATTACTACCCCAATCGGAGTCTACATAGCCAACTAATGTATTTTCAAATGATCTATTCTTTTTAAATATAAGCTTCATATCAATAGTTCCCTTTAAATATCTAATAACCCTTTTTAAACATTGCCATAACTCAGCATTGTTCTTGCTACTATATCTACTCAAGATATTTACAGCGGTAGCTAAATCTGGTCGTGTACACAGCATTATGTACATTAAACAGCCAATAAGGTTACGACATAGAGCATTGCAGTCTTCATCTGAGTTAAGTAACTCATAATTTAGTTTATTTAGTAATGGAGTACCGACTGAATTGCAACTATCCATGTTAAATTTATTTAAAATTCTTTTTACATATGCAGCTTGACTCAAATATATTTTGTCTTCAAACATTTCTACTCTGATACCGATAAAATGTTTTATCTCATTTAAGTCAGTCATTCTAAATCTTTCGCTTAAATAATTTTTGAAATTATTCATTCTATCCATATCCCTTGTCGCTATTACTACATCATCAACATATAATAATACATATATGTTTTTCTTTATGTCACCTCTATCAAGAATATATATGCAACGATCCACGGGAGAGTTTCCAAAACGATTCCTTTCAATGCTTGCTCAAATACTTGAAACCAGCATCTAGCTGCTTGTTTGAGCCCATAAATGGCTTTGTTCAGTTTGCATACATGCCCAGCACCGCATAATACGCCCTGAGGAGGCCGCATATATATCTCCTCACTTAATGTACCATTGAGGAAAGCTGTTTTAACATCCATCTGATGGACTTTCAAATTAAATTGGACTGCCAATGATAGTACGAACCTAAAACTGGCAATTCTAGCAACGGGAGCAAATGTTTCTTCATAGTCTACTTGGTACTTTTGAGTAAATCCTCTTGCAACCAGTCTAGCTTTGTATTTTATTGGGACTCCTAGTTCATTATATTTAATGGAAAATACCCATCTACTGTCTACAATATTTTTGTTTTCTGGCTTCTTTATAATTGTCCAGGTGTTATTAATTTCATGGGCATTTAACTCTGTGTTTATTGCCTCCTCCCAATCAGATTTATCATTCCTAAAATTTATTTCATCAAAAGAATTTGGAACATCATCAAACATTATATGGGCATTTAATATAAATTTGTTAAAGCTTTTATCATGTTCTTTATAAGACACCTTCGGCTTAGACTTTAACCTCTCACTTTTTCTACTAATTATATTAGTATCCTTATTTTCTTCACGACAATTATCTGGCTGATCAGCTTTTTCACAATCCTTACTCTCATTCGGGATATATAATTCCTTACTATCATTCAGGAAATCAGTTTTTCTTTTCCTACTTTCATTAGGAAAATGCAGCTTTTCGCATTCCTTACTTTCATTCAGGATTTCACATTCCGTACTTTCATTCGGGGAATTAAACTGATCACATTCCTTACTCTCATTCAGGATTCCACATTCCGTACTATCATTCGGGAAATTAAGCTGATCAGATTCCTTACTCTCATTCAGGAATTCTTGTTGACTTCTTTCCTTACTCTCTTTCGGGAAATCTGTTTCAAATTTTACTTCTCTAGAATAAAGCATATTAGTCTCGTCTACGACAACATCTCTTGCAACAATAACTTTTCCTTTAATGACATCCCACAATTTGAGTCCATTTTGTTCATACCCTATCAAGATAGCTTTGAATGATTTTTCATCAAATTTACCTTTTTTAATTTTGTTGTGCACATAGACGGTTGAACCGAACACTCTTAAAAATTTTAAATTGGGCTTTCTATTGTGCCACAGCTCATATGGGGTCATTTTACAATCACCAAGTGCTTTGCTTGGAATTCTGTTGATTAGATATGTTGCAGTTAGCACAGCTTCACCCCAAA
Source organism: Drosophila persimilis (assembly GCF_003286085.1). Taxonomy (NCBI): domain Eukaryota; kingdom Metazoa; phylum Arthropoda; class Insecta; order Diptera; family Drosophilidae; genus Drosophila; species Drosophila persimilis. The sequence goes on along the minus strand of NW_020825410.1, from coordinate 361,906 downwards.
AACTTTTGTCTAATTTTGCACCATTTACCATAGCACGAGCTTTCTCTGTAATGGTTCTTATCATTCGCTCCGAAACACCATTCAACTGAGGTGTATGTGGCACAGTCAAATGATAACTTATTCCTTTCTTAACGCAGAACTCACGCATTTCATTCGACAAGTATTCTCTACCGTTGTCAATGTACAAATTGACAATCTTGAAATTAAAATGAGCCTCGCTCTTTGCTACAAAATCTTTAAATACATTGAATACATCTGATTTATATTTTAACAAATAGGTTACACAATAATGTGTAAATTGATCTACGAAGATCACAAAATAATTTTTATCGTCTAGTGTAACTGGTTTAATGGGGCCACATACATCTGAATGTATTACAAACAAGGGACGTTTTATATAACTTTTATCTTTAGATTGCTTAAATGGCAACCTAGCCTGTTTCCCATTTAAACATGACTCACAAACTTCATCTGATATTTTTAAATTAACAAGAAGATTACTGTCATTAAATAAATTCAAGCAATTTTGCATTGCTTATATGCCCCAACCTCTCATGCCATAATCGATAATTATTTTTGTTCCTAGCATCTACACTGTATGCTTGGAATTTGACTACAGGTATATCCAACATACCTGTATGTTTAACAACAATTACTCCATTTTTTGATATGGAGACACCACCACAGTCAAACTTAATTGACATCCCTGCCTGTTGCAGACGCTTGACAGACATGAGGTTTCCTGCTGCCTCCTTGCAGTAGAGCACATCCTCCAGTGTGATATTGTGTCCATTGTGCAGCCGCACAATTCCACGCTTAGTGGCATATAAAAACTCGCCTTCTTTTGCCACAGCGATTTTAATTGGCTGCTCCAATTCGATGCAATCGAGTCGAGTTACAGCGAGTCATCATTGATCTAATGATCCGTTGCACCAGAATCGAGTATAAAACCGAGTTCATTATTTATTTGATCACTCTTTTTCATTTTCCGCATCATAAATGCGAACCCGTGGCCCGATGCTGCAAGCTGAGCTTGTTTATTATGTTTATAATTTTCTTTGTTTTGATTTAACCTTATAAACTGGTAACAGTCTTTTTTCATGTGCCCTTCTTTGCCACAGTGATGGCATTTAATATTACTTCTAGCTTATCCCTTAAATAATATCTTTTGCCGTGTGTTTCCAAACGTTTTACGATTATTAAAATTGTTATTATTTCTTACAACTGCCTTCATGACTTTAATACTTGTATCAGTACTTGCATTTCTTAATTTGGTCTCGTAGTCGAACAATTTATTTTTTACAAACGCTAATGATAGAGTTTCATCTGACAAAGTTTCGATTGCCGTGATGACACTATAGGTGACATTATAGGTTGAAGGTAGAGTCTGCAGCAAATGTGCCACGTTGTCCATCTCATCCATTTTAGCGCCCGCCCCTAACAACTCACTCACTGTTTCATCAAAAATAACAAAATGACTCGAAAGTGTCATTTCACTTGAAAGTTTGAGTGTTATTAAACGTTTACGTGCAGCTAATTGCGACGCAAGGCTTCTACGCTCATATATGGCGTCTAAATTCTTCAGAATATCACGTGCCGAAATGTCGCCTGCCGCGAAGTTTAGAAATGCGTCGCCTAAATATTGAATTAAAATGCTCTTCGCACATCGCTCTGCCCTTTTCCAATTATCATCTACTTCGTTAGGCATTATGTTATCGACTACTTGGAGCACCTCTAATTCAGCAAACAAAGCTCTGATTCTAAATTTCCATATAGAATATTTCTCGCCACAAACAGGCTTAATATGTTGCTTATTTCTTTCCATTTTCTATGTATGTATATATTATACACACACACACACTACAAAAAAAAACTACACAAGAACGCACGCGGAACTAATTTCACAACTATTTGTTATTAATTTAATTGATTTAAATTGGCGTGGACTGGGCCCATAACCTATTGGTAGACTAGCTATGACAATTAGTAAACGGAAGACAGTACCAAGTTATGTTTTTCTTTAAAGATTATTTATGTATTTCTTGATTACTTTTTCTGCAACACCGGTCCACACACTTGAGATCACAAAAGAAGAGAGAGCGTCGACACTTCAAGTGTGACCAGACTAACTCATAATAATAATACCTAACATATCGATAATATTATTTAATGTTATTATTTGAATGTGGGAATAGGCGTATTCCAACAACCACAAACGCCGGCGAGTACCCGGTGGATTCGGACTCCCCTGAATTTACGGTCAGCATTATCTCTGGCCATTTCTCATCCCAGTTCCTCTGGTTCCCTTCGGTGAACTGAGCTATCATAGTTTTCACTGTCCGGTTAGTTCGTTCCGTCGGGTTCTCCTGCGGCGTGTACGGGGCCGTGAACTGATGCCGTACACCCATCTGCTCCAAAAACCTCTTAAAAGCTCTACTGGTGAACTGGACGCCATTATCCGTGATCACCACCTTCGGCACGCCAAACCGGGACACAATGCGCTCTCGGAACGCTTTTGTTAGTGCTTCCGCCGTGCCCTTTCTCAAGGGGACCAACTCGGTCCATTTCGAGAACTGATCCACCATCACCAATAACATGGCATTCCCATGCTTTGACCTGGGCAGAGGGCTCTCTTATGACTCTCTCTCTTAGATCCTTTGGGACGCATAACTTCCATGATGCTATCTCCTCTTCTCCAGCCTGCTTCCTCGACGTAATCCGGATATTTCCTCGGTTCCGTCCTCATCCTCTCTTTAACCTTTTTAATCCATCCGCACTCTGCCTCCGGCTCGTGTCCCTTCTCTGCTTCCTCCTCGGTGGTTCTCAGGCATCGCTCCGCCAATGGCTGTCGGGACAGTGCGTCCGCCACTACGTTCAGCTGCCCTTTCCTATATGCCACTTCGAAGTCGTATTGTTGTAGCTCCAGCGCCCACCTGGCGATCCTCCCTGTTGGGCTCTCGATGCTGTTCAACCATTTCAACGCCATGTGGTCTGTGACCACCTTGAAATGGTATCCCTCCAGATAGGGCTTCAGCTTTCTTATAGCCCATACAATGGCCAGACACTCCTTTTCGGTCGCTGAATAGTTCTTTTACGCGCTATTCAGGGTCCTACTGGCGTATGAGATGACCCTCTCGCCCTTCTCCGTCTCTTGCGTCAGGATCGCCCCCAGTCCGTAGTCGCTGGCGTCCGTCTGGAGCACGAATTTCTTTGAGAAATCTGGGCATGCCAACACCGGGTCTGCTGTCAGCCGCATTTTTAACGTCCTCGAACGCTTGTTGCTGCTCCGTTGACCATTCCCACTTGGCCTTCTTCTTCAGCAAAGTGCTGAGGGGCTGCACCAACGTGGCGAATCCCTTTACGAAACGCCTGTACCAGGAGGCCACGCCCAAGTATTGTCGTAGCTCTTTGACACTCGCTGGCGGCTGCAACTCCTTAATGGCCGCCACTTTCTCGGGATCAGTGCAGATTCCGTCTCCCGTTACCAAATGCCCCAAGTATCGTAGCTCCTTCCTAAAAAATTGACACTTGTCCACATTTAGGCGCAAGTTTGCGTTCTTCAACCGCCGAAAAACTTCTTCGAGGTTGCGCTTGTGCTCCTCCTCGGTACGGCCGATGACAATGATGTCGTCTTGGTACGCGAACGCGTGCGGCATCATCTCGGGGCCTATCACCTGGTCCAATGCCCTCTGGAACGTAGCCGAGGCTGAGTGGAGTCCGAATGGCATCACCTTCCACTGGAACAGCCCTTTGCCGGGCACCGTGAACGCGGTGAACTTTCTACTGCCTTCCTCCAGTGGTATCTGCCAATATCCGTCCTTTAAGTCTAAGCTACTAATGAACCGTGCTTCCCTGAGCTGGTCCAAAATATAGTCTATTCTTGGCATGGGGTACGCATCCTTGATGGACTTCGCGTTTATCTGTCTGAAGTCCACGCATAATCTCCACTTTCCCGTCTTCTTTTTGACCATCACGATGGGTGAACTGTACGGACTCTTCGATGGCTCAATACACCCTCTTTCCAGCAGTTCGTCAACCTGTTGGTTGATTTCGGCTTGCATCTTGGGATTTTTGGGATAGTAACGCTGCTTGAACGGCTGGGCATCACTCATCGTGATCGTGTGTGTAGCTATGTTCGACACTCCCTTCAGTTCTCGGAACTCTTCCAACTCCTTTGCCAGGAAGTTTTCAACCGATCCCTCCTCCGCTCGCGTTCCGTCGGATGCGGGCTCGACAGACCCTTCCGTGTTCGCTACCACCGCCACTGACAACTTCTCCTCCAACCGCCCCTGGCGGTGGCCTCTCGCAGGGATCACAACCCTGTGTCCCGCACAGGTCACCTCTGCTCAGACCGCGGCGAAGAAATCCCATCCCAGGACCAGCTCATCTATTACTCCGGGCATCACGAGAAGCGGAATTGTAACGATCTTGTCCCCGAAGGCCAGCTCCACCTCGATCTGGGAATTGATTTCCCGGCTGCGTCCGTCAGCCAGCCGCACCAGCTTCCTCGTCTCTTTCTGTCGCCTCTCTTCCCCCAGTCTACTCGCCGCCTCGCAGCTGATAAAACTGCTTGTCGCCCCGGTATCGACCGTTGCTTTCCAGTTGCTGCCCGCGATCCTCACCACCGCCGACAGCTGGACATCCTCCTCCGTGAGTTCTCCTACGAGCTTTGGGGGGCTTCGTCTTGCGACCCTGGCACGGCCCTCCGCGGCTTGGGTCGCGCGGCGTTTCCCGCTTTCGGGCAGCACTGCCATGTCGGGGCCCCTACCTTGCCGCACCTCCAGCAGAATGTTATAGGTCGGCCATTGCATGCTTGTGCCCAATGGCGGTCACTCCCGCATCGTCGACACGCCTGGGCTGGGTTTTTCACGAACCCCGCCTCTATGTTCGTGTTCGCTTGGTCGTCCCGCCGCGTTGGGACCGGCCTTTTTTCCCCTGTCGAATCAGAGCTGGCTGCCGTTTCGCCCTGGCAGCGGCGACATATCTCCGTTACTGCCGGACGAGGCCGTCAGCCATCGGGTGCTACAGGGGGACAAACGGATGACGGGTCGGCTCGCACAACTGTGAACTGGGAACTGAGGCGCAGCCGCTCTGGTTAGTAATACCCGGTGCGGTCTGCGTCTCACACCGCCCCTAGGACACAGAGGGTTGCGAGCGAGCCGTCACCCGCCGTAACTGTGCACACCGGTGGAAGTGCGACTACACTATCCCCGTGAGGCCGGCTGGAAACAGGTCCTAGCACGGTCATGTCTCTGCTAGGATGCTGGCAAATGGTAGTCGGGCGGAGAGAAGAAAACTCTCAGTGAAATTACCCCAATCCAAGGTGACACTGTTATATGCCGAGGGATGCATGAAGATCACAAAATAATTTTTATCGTCTAGTGTAACTGGTTTAATGGGGCCACATACATCTGAATGTATTACAAACAAGGGACGTTTTATATAACTTTTATCTTTAGATTGCTTAAATGGCAACCTAGCCTGTTTCCCATTTAAACATGACTCACAAACTTCATCTGATATTTTTAAATTAACAAGAAGATTACTGTCATTAAATAAATTCAAGCAATTTTGCATTGCTTATATGCCCCAACCTCTCATGCCATAATCGATAATTATTTTTGTTCCTAGCATCTACACTGTATGCTTGGAATTTGACTACAGGTATATCCAACATACCTGTATGTTTAACAACAATTACTCCATTTTTTGATATGGAGACACCACCACAGTCAAACTTAATTGACATCCCTGCCTGTTGCAGACGCTTGACAGACATGAGGTTTCCTGCTGCCTCCTTGCAGTAGAGCACATCCTCCAGTGTGATATTGTGTCCATTGTGCAGCCGCACAATTCCACGCTTAGTGGCATATAAAAACTCGCCTTCTTTTGCCACAGCGATTTTAATTGGCTGCTCCAATTCGATGCAATCGAGTCGAGTTACAGCGAGTCATCATTGATCTAATGATCCGTTGCACCAGAATCGAGTATAAAACCGAGTTCATTATTTATTTGATCACTCTTTTTCATTTTCCGCATCATAAATGCGAACCCGTGGCCCGATGCTGCAAGCTGAGCTTGTTTATTATGTTTATAATTTTCTTTGTTTTGATTTAACCTTATAAACTGGTAACAGTCTTTTTTCATGTGCCCTTCTTTGCCACAGTGATGGCATTTAATATTACTTCTAGCTTATCCCTTAAATAATATCTTTTGCCGTGTGTTTCCAAACGTTTTACGATTATTAAAATTGTTATTATTTCTTACAACTGCCTTCATGACTTTAATACTTGTATCAGTACTTGCATTTCTTAATTTGGTCTCGTAGTCGAACAATTTATTTTTTACAAACGCTAATGATAGAGTTTCATCTGACAAAGTTTCGATTGCCGTGATGACACTATAGGTGACATTATAGGTTGAAGGTAGAGTCTGCAGCAAATGTGCCACGTTGTCCATCTCATCCATTTTAGCGCCCGCCCCTAACAACTCACTCACTGTTTCATCAAAAATAACAAAATGACTCGAAAGTGTCATTTCACTTGAAAGTTTGAGTGTTATTAAACGTTTACGTGCAGCTAATTGCGACGCAAGGCTTCTACGCTCATATATGGCGTCTAAATTCTTCAGAATATCACGTGCCGAAATGTCGCCTGCCGCGAAGTTTAGAAATGCGTCGCCTAAATATTGAATTAAAATGCTCTTCGCACATCGCTCTGCCCTTTTCCAATTATCATCTACTTCGTTAGGCATTATGTTATCGACTACTTGGAGCACCTCTAATTCAGCAAACAAAGCTCTGATTCTAAATTTCCATATAGAATATTTCTCGCCACAAACAGGCTTAATATGTTGCTTATTTCTTTCCATTTTCTATGTATGTATATATTATACACACACACACACTACAAAAAAAAACTACACAAGAACGCACGCGGAACTAATTTCACAACTATTTGTTATTAATTTAATTGATTTAAATTGGCGTGGACTGGGCCCATAACCTATTGGTAGACTAGCTATGACAATTAGTAAACGGAAGACAGTACCAAGTTATGTTTTTCTTTAAAGATTATTTATGTATTTCTTGATTACTTTTTCTGCAACACCGGTCCACACACTTGAGATCACAAAAGAAGAGAGAGCGTCGACACTTCAAGTGTGACCAGACTAACTCATAATAATAATACCTAACATATCGATAATATTATTTAATGTTATTATTTGAATGTGGGAATAGGCGTATTCCAACAACCACAAACGCCGGCGAGTACCCGGTGGATTCGGACTCCCCTGAATTTACGGTCAGCATTATCTCTGGCCATTTCTCATCCCAGTTCCTCTGGTTCCCTTCGGTGAACTGAGCTATCATAGTTTTCACTGTCCGGTTAGTTCGTTCCGTCGGGTTCTCCTGCGGCGTGTACGGGGCCGTGAACTGATGCCGTACACCCATCTGCTCCAAAAACCTCTTAAAAGCTCTACTGGTGAACTGGACGCCATTATCCGTGATCACCAAACGCCAAACCGGGACACAATGCGCTCTCGGAACGCTTTTGTTAGTGCTTCCGCCGTGCCCTTTCTCAAGGGGACCAACTCGGTCCATTTCGAGAACTGATCCACCATCACCAATAACATGGCATTCCCATGCTTTGACCTGGGCAGAGGGCTCTCTTATGACTCTCTCTCTTAGATCCTTTGGGACGCATAACTTCCATGATGCTATCTCCTCTTCTCCAGCCTGCTTCCTCGACGTAATCCGGATATTTCCTCGGTTCCGTCCTCATCCTCTCTTTAACCTTTTTAATCCATCCGCACTCTGCCTCCGGCTCGTGTCCCTTCTCTGCTTCCTCCTCGGTGGTTCTCAGGCATCGCTCCGCCAATGGCTGTCGGGACAGTGCGTCCGCCACTACGTTCAGCTGCCCTTTCCTATATGCCACTTCGAAGTCGTATTGTTGTAGCTCCAGCGCCCACCTGGCGATCCTCCCTGTTGGGCTCTCGATGCTGTTCAACCATTTCAACGCCATGTGGTCTGTGACCACCTTGAAATGGTATCCCTCCAGATAGGGCTTTAGCTTTCTTATAGCCCATACAATGGCCAGACACTCCTTTTCGGTCGCTGAATAGTTCTTTTACGCGCTATTCAGGGTCCTACTGGCGTATGAGATGACCCTCTCGCCCTTCTCCGTCTCTTGCGTCAGGATCGCCCCCAGTCCGTAGTCGCTGGCGTCCGTCTGGAGCACGAATTTCTTTGAGAAATCTGGGCATGCCAACACCGGGTCTGCTGTCAGCCGCATTTTTAACGTCCTCGAACGCTTGTTGCTGCTCCGTTGACCATTCCCACTTGGCCTTCTTCTTCAGCAAAGTGCTGAGGGGCTGCACCAACGTGGCGAATCCCTTTACGAAACGCCTGTACCAGGAGGCCACGCCCAAGTATTGTCGTAGCTCTTTGACACTCGCTGGCGGCTGCAACTCCTTAATGGCCGCCACTTTCTCGGGATCAGTGCAGATTCCGTCTCCCGTTACCAAATGCCCCAAGTATCGTAGCTCCTTCCTAAAAAATTGACACTTGTCCACATTTAGGCGCAAGTTTGCGTTCTTCAACCGCCGAAAAACTTCTTCGAGGTTGCGCTTGTGCTCCTCCTCGGTACGGCCGATGACAATGATGTCGTCTTGGTACGCGAACGCGTGCGGCATCATCTCGGGGCCTATCACCTGGTCCAATGCCCTCTGGAACGTAGCCGAGGCTGAGTGGAGTCCGAATGGCATCACCTTCCACTGGAACAGCCCTTTGCCGGGCACCGTGAACGCGGTGAACTTTCTACTGCCTTCCTCCAGTGGTATCTGCCAATATCCGTCCTTTAAGTCTAAGCTACTAATGAACCGTGCTTCCCTGAGCTGGTCCAAAATATAGTCTATTCTTGGCATGGGGTACGCATCCTTGATGGACTTCGCGTTTATCTGTCTGAAGTCCACGCATAATCTCCACTTTCCCGTCTTCTTTTTGACCATCACGATGGGTGAACTGTACGGACTCTTCGATGGCTCAATACACCCTCTTTCCAGCAGTTCGTCAACCTGTTGGTTGATTTCGGCTTGCATCTTGGGATTTTTGGGATAGTAACGCTGCTTGACCGGCTGGGCATCACTCATCGTGATCGTGTGTGTAGCTATGTTCGACACTCCCTTCAGTTCTCGGAACTCTTCCAACTCCTTTGCCAGGAAGTTTTCAACCGATCCCTCCTCCGCTCGCGTTCCGTCGGATGCGGGCTCGACAGACCCTTCCGTGTTCGCTACCACCGCCACTGACAACTTCTCCTCCAACCGCCTCTGGCGGTGGCCTCTCGCAGGGATCACAACCCTGTGTCCCGCACAGGTCACCTCTGCTCAGACCGCGGCGAAGAAATCCCATCCCAGGACCAGCTCATCTATTACTCCGGGCATCACGAGAAGCGGAATTGTAACGATCTTGTCCCCGAAGGCCAGCTCCACCTCGATCTGGGAATTGATTTCCCGGCTGCGTCCGTCAGCCAGCCGCACCAGCTTCCTCGTCTCTTTCTGTCGCCTCTCTTCCCCCAGTCTACTCGCCGCCTCGCAGCTGATAAAACTGCTTGTCGCCCCGGTATCGACCGTTGCTTTCCAGTTGCTGCCCGCGATCCTCACCACCGCCGACAGCTGGACATCCTCCTCCGTGAGTTCTCCTACGAGCTTTGGGGGGCTTCGTCTTGCGACCCTGGCACGGCCCTCCGCGGCTTGGGTCGCGCGGCGTTTCCCGCTTTCGGGCAGCACTGCCATGTCGGGGCCCCTACCTTGCCGCACCTCCAGCAGAATGTTATAGGTCGGCCATTGCATGCTTGTGCCCAATGGCGGTCACTCCCGCATCGTCGACACGCCTGGGCTGGGTTTTTCACGAACCCCGCCTCTATGTTCGTGTTCGCTTGGTCGTCCCGCCGCGTTGGGACCGGCCTTTTTTCCCCTGTCGAATCAGAGCTGGCTGCCGTTTCGCCCTGGCAGCGGCGACATATCTCCGTTACTGCCGGACGAGGCCGTCAGCCATCGGGTGCTACAGGGGGACAAACGGATGACGGGTCGGCTCGCACAACTGTGAACTCGGAACTGAGGCGTAGCCGCTCTGGTTAGTAATACCCGGTGCGGTCTGCGTCTCACACCGCCCCTAGGACACAGAGGGTTGCGAGCGAGCCGTCACCCGCCGTAACTGTGCACACCGGTGGAAGTGCGACTACACTATCCCCGTGAGGCCGGCTGGAAACAGGTCCTAGCACGGTCATGTCTCTGCTAGGATGCTGGCAAATGGTAGTCGGGCGGAGAGAAGAAAACTCTCAGTGAAATTACCCCAATCCAAGGTGACACTGTTATATGCCGAGGGATGCATGGCCGGGGGGGTGCCCGGTCGCTAATATGCGGACTCTGGATACCTGCCGACCTCCAGTTTAAATCAGGCTTCCCGGGGCAAGCGGGCTATGCCTCGGGTGACCAACCCCTTCCCGCCTACTCGTGGGAACAAAACTGCCAAACAAATCATATATAACAAATAAAAACACCGCAAAGGAGCTCGGTACTCCTCTTAAAGTACCGGAGGGACAAGCCAATCCCTCTGCACCAGCGCCTGGGAAACCGGGTCCAAAGAAGACGGGGAAGGAGACTGAGTCGGTCCACCGTCTTCAGGCAGCAGCCGCAGCGAGGGGGGGCCCGAAAAGCCAATCGGGTCCTTCCAAGTCGGGTGGCTCCAAGGGCGAAGCGGATACCGGTGTGGCTGCCAAGCAGAGCGTAATCGCGGCTGGTAAGCGCACCGGGACCGAAGGTCCCTTGGGACCCCCGGCGGGCAGCGTCTCTGCACCACGGGGAGGAAAGCCGTCGTACCAGGACAGGAGACGAGCGGCCTTCATCCTGTCCAACGAAGACCCGAATTTCAAGGCGTCAGCCGAAGGAAAGGAGCAGAGGCTGTGGGCCTGCTCAATCCTTCCTCTGTTCCAGCCAGCCAAAGCCGGAAAGGGCGCAGCCAAGGCCCCCAACAAGCGGCAACGCTCAGCGGAGGACCCCGCAAATCAGCCAGGTCAAGCCCAGCAAGCCAAGCGGGTGAAGACCCACCTCACGAACCGGTCGTTCGCTGAGGTGGCGAGGGGCAAGACCCTGATCGGTGTCCTGGACAGGGGCGCCGAGGACGGCCATGTCCCCCGCGATAAGTGGCACCTGGTGGAGAACGAGCTCCAGGACCGGTTCCTACTGGAACTGGAGGAGAACGGCGGACCACCGCCAAAGTGTGAGGACGCAGGGTGGCATCAAGGCAAGGTGAAAGCCATCGCCTGCCAAGACGCTCGCTCTGCGGCCCTCTACATGAAGGCGGTGGCGGCCCTAAAAGAGGTCTATCCAGGGGCGAAACTGGAGGCCGTGAAGTGGGAAGATGTCCCTAGTCGCCCGAGAGCCAGAGCGTGGGTCTCGGCTAAGCCTGCAGAGCCTGAGAAGATCCTCAGGTTACTGCAGGTCTGCAACCCCCACCTTCCTACAGCCGATTGGAAGGTGGCAAAGGTGGAGGATATCCAAGGGCAGAGGCGCCAGATTATCCTCGTCCTAAATGAGGAATCAATAGATCTCCTCGCAAAGTCGGACGGTGTAGTGGATTATGGCTATAAGAAGGTCACCATATCCACGTACAAGTCCGATCGCAAGGGCAGGCAAGCGGAGGTCGAGCCAGACCCGGAGCTGCCGGAGATCCCGAAAGAGGGGGCCTCGTGCGAGGAAGATAACCCGGCGTCGGATGCGGCGTCCATGATGTCGGACGACATCCTGGACGACTACGCGTTCGACGAGAGCGACCTAGCCAGAGGTCTCAGCCATATCGTTGTCGGGGAGGAGCCGGAGTCCCCTGACAGCGATCCAGAAGTAACAATGGTGGAGGCGAGCCTCAGGAATGTCGTTGACGCTCCTGCAGATAAACCTCCACCATTGTAAGGCAGCATGCGCTGCTCTACTGCTCCACCTGGCCAAGGGTGGAGCCGACATAGTACTCATTCAGGAGCCCTGGATCCTCGGAAACAGGGTCTCCGGTCTGAGGACTTCTGACTACAAGCTATATGTAGCTGAAACCGCAGGTAAAACTCGTACCTGCATTCTTGCAAAAAGAGAGTTGCACTTATTTTTGCTCCCAAATTTCAGCAATGAAGACCACACCGCAGTGAGCCTCGAAGGCCAGGAGCGCTCACTGAGGATCTGCTCCGCATACATGGGGCATGAACAACCAGACCCCCCTCCACACGCGCCTCTCCGGGCTCTAATCGCAGACTGCTCGGCCAAGGACATCGGCCTAATTGTGGGGTGTGATGCCAATACACATCACTGTCAGTGGGGAAGCACTGACACAAACGAAAGGGGTGAGTACCTTTTCAGTTACTTACTGACCACACAGATGGTCTTATTAAACCGGGGTAGTGATCCCACCTTTATCATTAAAAACCGCAAGGAGGTCCTGGACCTCACGCTTGCCTCTCATGAGATACAGCGTAACATTGTATCCTGGAGGGTCCTGGAAGAGCACTCCTTCTCGGACCACAGGTACGTGGAAACTGTCTTCTCCTTCTCAGTGCCGAAGCCAGTCCGATTCCGGAACATCAGGCGGACAAACTGGACTCGGTATTCTGACTACCTCTGTCGTGTTCTCCCTGAGCCCCCATCTGAGGAGGAGTTCTCCACGGAGGCCACGACTCGTCTTCTTAAGATCTTTACCGACGCCTGCAATAAGGCGCTCGACAAAGCATGCCCCTCTGGCAAGAACAGAGGCCGGAAGAAACCTGAATGGTGGAATCCGAAACTGGGTGAACTCCGGAAAGCCTCCCGGAGACTCTTCAATAAAGCTAAGGCTGAAAACGTTGAGCAAAACTGGGCCGAGTACAAAGCCAGTCTGTCAACCTACAACAAAGAACTTAGAAAAGCCAAACGCGCCTCCTGGCGTAAGTTCTGCAGCGAAATCGAGAGTAACTCAGAAGCCTCACGCTTGCGCAGAGTTCTCTCGAAGACAACACCCACCCTGGGCTACTTGAAGAACACCGACCAGTCGTGGACTACGTCCAGCGAGGAGTCGCTAAATCTTCTCCTAAATACCCACTTCCCTGGCTGCGATGAAAACAGACCCAACTAACTCGCGCCTCCTTCCGTCGCCTCAAATGCCATCCTGAGACTGCTAAGCCAGGAGAACATTTCCTGGGCGATCAGAAGTTTTAAACCCTACAAGTCCGCGGGGCCAGACGGCATTTTCCCTGCCCAACTGATTCACGCGGGACACAAAGCCATTAACTGGCTCAAAATAATTTACGAGGGAATCTTCTCCCACGGGTGCATTCCTGACACCTGGCTTCAGACCAAAGTCGTATTCATACCCAAGGCAGGCAAGCCCTCGGACACTGCCCCAAAAGATTTCAGACCCATAAGTCTATCGTCTTTTCTTCTAAAGGCGATGGAGCGGCTCCTGGGGCTGCATCTAACGGCGTGCATTCTGTCCAGTCTGATCTCAGACTCCCAGCATGCCTATCGGAAGGGAAGATCCACCGAAACGGCCCTACACTCGATCACATCGATCATCGAAGCGTCCCTTAATTTTAAGGAGTACACCCTAGTAGCCTTCCTCGACATAGAAGGCGCCTTTAACAACATCCTTCCGACCGCTATCACGGGCGCACTGACGGATCTGGGCGTTGACTCCAGGACGGTGAGCTTGATCGATCAGATGCTACAATGCAGGACGGTTGAGGCATCACTGGGGACGTCAACGTGTACCAGATTTGTCAGCAGAGGCACACCGCAGGGCGGAGTCCTCTCGCCCCTCCTATGGAACGTGGGGGAGGGGTGGCTGCCGCGTGGTGGCGTACGCGGACGACGTTGCCATAGCATTCTCCGGAAAATTTCCGCAGACGTTGTGTGAGTGCATGACAAGTACTCTCACGAAACCCGTCTAAAACGGAACTGGTGCTTTTCACTAGGAAGTACAAAGTTCCGGCACTGATTCCCCCAAGACTATGTGGGGAAACGCTAGTCTTCAGCAACAACGCCAAGTATCTTGGCCTTATCCTCGATAGAAAGCTCGATTGGAAATTGAGCATAGAGGATAGAGTAAAGAAGGCCACAGTGGCCCTCTATACTTGCAGGAAAGCCATCGGACTAAAATGGGGAATGACCCCATATATAGTTCGGTGGCTCTACACCGCCATCATACGACCAATCATGCTCTATGGAGTGGTGGTATGGTGGCCAGCCTTGGACAAAAGGACAGGCCTCAATAAACTCAGCAGAGTTCAACGCATGGCAGAGCTATGCATAACTGGCGGGCTACGCACTACTCCAGGGGAAGCCCTGGATACTGTGCTGTACCTCCTCCCGGTTGATCTCATGGGAAAGAAGGTGGCAACACTTTCCGCCCTCCGAATGAGAGAAGCCAGACTGTGGAAAGCATCCGCGGTTGGGCACTCGGGAATCCTGATGAGACTCCCGCAATTACCAGAGAGGACAGATTACTGTATCCCCAGTGATCACCTCTCGACGCCCTTCCAGGTATCAATCCCATCTAGGGAGGACTGGGAGATGGGCGAACCAGGGCCTGCAAATGCGGTCCACTTCTACACTGATGGCTCAAAGCTAGACGGCCGCGTGGGAGGCGGAGTCTACTGCAGCGAGCTGAACATCAGTCATTGCTTCAGGCTCCCGGATCACTGTAGTGTGTTCCAAGCGGAGGTTGAAGCCATCAAGGAGGCCACTTCGATCGTCTCCAAACTACTCCTAGATACGCACTTAGTGTGCGTCTTCTCGGACAGCCAAGCAGCTATCAAAGCTCTAGGCTCATTATCGTCGAACTCAGCGACTGTAAATGACTGCCGCAGGTCTCTGCACGAGATCGCAGAGCAGTTAGATCTTTTCCTTATATGGGTTCCGGCCACAGGGACATCGAGGGGAATGACGCCGCCGACGAGCTAGCCAGGCAGGGTACTACGATTCCTCTCCTATCGGAGAGGGAGCAAGTAGCGATGCCCTTGGCTACGTGCAGGCTCCAAACGCACGAATTGTTCGAGCAAAATGCCAATAGGAGATGGCAGCAAACCGTTTCCTGTAAAGTCTCAAGATTGATATGGCCATATCGATCGAAGAAGCGCTCAGCAGAGCTGTATAAACTCAGCAGAGCACAGTGCTCTGCAGTTACTAGAGCCATTACGGGACACTGGCAGATCGGCACTCACGCCTCTAGACTGTCAATCCCTCATAACGACTTCTGCAGGAGTTGTCGCGACGAGGAGGAGGAGGAATCGGTCCCCCACTTCTTCTGCCACTGCCCAGCCCTTGGAAATCGTCGTCTTCGTATTCTCGTGGCCGCTTTCCTCACGGACATTTCGGACCTATCCGTAATCAAACCAGGGACCTTGTCCAAATACATCCAAGCCACCGGATGGGACTGCCCTTAACCTGCAGTAGTATGCTCTCACGGTTCGGGCAACGCGAAGGGGCACATGCCCATGCGGCAACACAACGGACCTGTTTATAGGTCCAAGTGAGCTTGGGGGCGGGAGGCTCTTATCCCCCCCCTCCCGGCTACCGCCTTAACCTAACCTAACCTACTGCCGGACGAGCGAACGGATTGTTTGCTTTTGCTTTACTCGCCGGACACTCCCGTTGGAACTCCAGCCGGTCTCTCTCCAGAGCCTCAAACTCGTCGGCCAGCGTCATCATGTGATCCAGGTCTCTGCACCTATGTGGCCGGATGAACACCCTCAAATCGGGCATGCTGTTGTCTCTAATGAGCTCCAACTGCTCTTCGGGCGTGCATTTTAGTGGCCGCATGAGGGTCTGCATCTCCACCATGTAGTCCTTGAATGGCTCTCCCCATCTTTGCTTCCTCAACCTCACCTCCTGGAGTAATTTTTCAAAATACCCCCTCGGCAGGAAGTATGCTTGGAAGCTACGCGCAAATGCGTTCCATGCCTGCCACTGCCTGTTGTTGGCTACAAACCACATGAGCGCCCGACCCTTTAGCAGCTCAGGCATGGCTCGCGGAATTAAATTCAACTCCAACCCGTACATGTCGGCTGACCACTCGATCTGTTCCAGGAACTCGAGTGGTTTCGCCGTTCCGTCGAACCGAAACGACCACTCCCTGACCTTCTTGGCGACGTGGGCAAAACTCGAACTGGACGGTCTCGTGGTTTGTTCATCGAGTCCCCGTCGACGATCCTCCCCTGCTCTCCCTTCTTCCTCCCTCTGTGGGTTTCTCGCGCTCCCTTGCTCCGGCTGTGCTGGCCTGGTTGGCCTCTCCCCACTCTCTGCCCGCGGTCGGCTAGGCGACCGGCTTTTCACCGGGACCGCCAGGCTCGCGATGAGCTCCTCTTGGGTCTCGGACGGCCGTCTCCACAGCGTTACTAGCTCCGCACTCGCCGGCAGCGTCAGGTGCTCGTATGGATCCGCCCCGCCCTTCATCTGGGCCGCGGTCACGACTCCTCCCGCCTTCATCTCCCAGGCCTCGAGCGCGTCCGCATACTCCGGTTCCTCTCCGTGCTTCTCTATCCACTCCTTGAAAATTCGGCGCATCTCGGTCAGCGTGCCTTCCAATCGAAGACCGCAGGCCCGTGCGCCCGTCGGCTCCTCATTTTTATGCCCTCGCGATACCAAACTCAGTACCGCCCTTCCCAAATGCACTTTGTCTTTTACTTGTCGAGAGGCCCCACGTTGGGCGCCAGTTGTAACGAACCGTTCTTCTCCGTCTGATGCAGCTGGGCTGGCTCAGCGGTCGGTAGGCTCGCTGCAACAATATTTGTATGTTGCCCCGACGACAAGTAAGAAGGCACGGGTTGTGTCTTGTACTGGTATGCTAATATGCTTTATTGGTATCTTAAGTCTATCTTACGATATTCCGACTCCGGTGCTGGTTCTCCTCTTGGTTCTCCTCTGTGGTTCGATGAGCGCGTCGCTCCCTGGGCCCCCCACGGCGTCGCCAAGCGTGGCACCGCCGGCTCTACTGACTGGGGCTAGCGATTCTTGGCACGTGGCCCAAATCCGCCTCTCAGTCAGGCGCCTGACGCGTTCGCTCTCACTCGACTCACTTGGCTTTTCGGCCCGAGGGTGCCTCACTCCTGGTGGGATGCGCTTTAAGCGTGGCGCCGTTGGTTCAAGGGATGGGGGTCTTTGGCTCTTGGCTGCACGCTCGAGTCCGCCTCTCAATCCTCACACAACGCGTTCGCTTTCTAAAGTTCATTTCCCTTCGCTTGGTCTCACTCTCGTGGCTCACTATTCACTTCACTCTTGTTAGCTCCGTTTGCTGACTGTCCTCGTTCCTGGTCGCGGCCCTCCTCTTATAGGCTCGCTTCTGCGTCGGCGCCGCCGATGCCGCCTGGCGCTAACGGCACTTTACGCCATGCGGTGCCCGTATTTTTCCATCGGCGTTCCTTCATTCCCTTGTCACTCTCCAACGGGACCTGGCTGGTGGCGTGATCTCATGACCATATTTGGTCATGCGCTGGGCCACTGCCGGCCCGATCCCGTCATCCCGCTGCTCTCTCTCCAGGGGTCCTCCCCTCTCATCTTGGGAGAGCACTCCTCGGGAATTCGCCGCCTCCGGATATCCCCGGATAACGGCCGTTAGCGTTTAACCCTATACTGCCCCCTACGTGTGGGAATACCTTTCCTCACAAGTTTCTGCATGCTGTACCTATCAGTTGGGTCGATGTCGTGTAGCAGTCTGTTCATTTGTTTGTCTTTTTGTAGCTTGATCCGTTTACGTATTCTGTTAGTCAGCTGATTGATAGTGCGTGCAATGAGGGGGTTGGAGCACCTATCTTTTTGGTTGATTTTGCAGAGAATTCTTTTGATCTTGATCGCTTTCAGCGTTTGCGAGTCAAGATGAAAATTTGCGGTCCGTACACTGTGTGCTGGTTACTTGAGGTTTGCGAAGCCAATTCAGCTGCAATGTAAATGTTCTTTTCAAGGATAGCCACTGCATCATCTATGTCGTCGCCGTTGTGAAGTTCAGTCTCCAGATGGATTCGCTGTTCTAGGTGAGCTTGAAATCTTCTGATATTTGCATTTTTTGGTAATAGTATCTTCTTTTTTCCATATTCAGGTCTCAGGAGGAGTTTAATGATTTGCATGTTGTGATCTGAACCTAAGTCATATGATGTTTCAATGTGAATTAAATTGTGTCTGATCACAATCTGATCGCCTATTGGTCTCGTCGTCGGCTGCGAAGTGGAATCCTTGCGAGTGTCGGCGCTAAACTGTGACTGCAGGACAGCATCAACAGGGCTGAAGCTGGCCGAGGTCCAGTGCATCGTCATTCTGTGGCTTCGTATCTGTGGAAGAATAAAAAGGTTTTTAGTTTCTTTTCAGCCGCCGCCATCATCTGGATTCTGGAGCTGCCGCCGTCCATCATCAGGTTCTCTGCTGGGGCCGTCAGTTGCCTGCGTAGCAGCTGTATTAGCGCTACTGCGGCTGATTTCCATATTGTGTGTTGCAAATGGATTGCGCAGCCAGTTCTCGCGTCTGACTTGGAGCAGTATTGTTTGGATGGCTGTTAGGCTTCTGTTGCTGTTTGGATTGTGCTCTTCTATCATTGCGGCATACCTTGGCCTGGCCAGCCTTCTTGGAATGTATGGGTGCGTTGCGATCTCACAGGCAAGTACATTTGTGTGCTGCATTAGCCGAGTGTAGCAGTTCCTTCAGAGTCTGTTATAAACTTCTTCCACAGTTGCTACTTGGAGATCCGCATGCAGTGCGTTGTTGCTCACATACCGGGGAGCATTTGACATTGCTCTGAGGGCTTTGCTTTGGATCGTCTGGAGCTTGGCCATTTGCATGCTTGAAGTCAGTGGCCCCCAGACTGGCATGGCATACTGCCATATTGGGGCAATCAGCTGCTTAAAGAGGAGGACCTTTGGAGGTAGTGGGAGTTTACTGTTTCTGCCGATGATCCAGTCGAGCTTTTTGATCCGGGCCCTTGTTTTAGTGCCAATAGCCGCTACATGCTTATTGAAATTGAGCTTCGTATCCATATGTATTCCCAGGTATGGCATGACGGATTTTTTGGCCAGGAGTTGCCCGGCTAACCTTGGAGCTGGAGTGTGTTGCTGCACAGGTGAGAGAGTGTGTAGAACATGAGCAGTTTTTCCAAGACTGATGGTTATTCCCCATTTCTTAGACCATGATAATGCATCAGCCTGGAGCCGCTCCACATTTTCGTTGGCTTGTTTTGGACTTAGGGCAGATACGAGGTATACTGCGTCATCAGCGTACGTTGCTAGCATTTGGGTTGAGTTTGCGTGTCTTGATGGCTGCGGCATGTCGGCAGTGTAAAGATTATAGAGCACTGGGCCAAGTACGCTTCCTTGCGGCACTCCAGCGGTTATGTGCTTTAGGCTTGAGGTGATGTTGTTACAGCAGACGACTTTGAAGCTTCTGTCTGAGAGATAGCTAGTGAGTAGAATGTATAAATTGTCAGGTATTATCGTTTTAACTTTGCAGAGAAGACCCTGATGCCAGACTCTATCAAAAGCTTCCTGGATATCCATGTACACAGAACTGCAATGCCGCTGCGCTTCGTAGGATCTGAGGATAAATTGCGTGACTCGTCCGATTTGCTGTTCCGCTGAGTGCTGACTTCTGAAGCCAAATTGATGGTTTGGAATAGCCATGGCAAAGCTTTCTTCTTCAAAGAGTCGCTTGAGGATGAGGCGTTCAAGGATTTTGGAGAAGCCTGTAAGCTGGCTGATGGGTCTGTAGGACTCAAGCCTATCACTCGGCTTTCCTGGTTTCCTTAACATATAGATTTTTGCGCATTTCCAGGACTTTGGGAAGTGGCCGAACTGCAGAGCCGAGTTGCATATCAACAGCAGATACTCGATGGCGGATGTTGGCAGAGATGACGCGATTGTCGATACTGTCGAGACCGGGTGCCTTTTTCGTCTTGAGCTTCTTAATTTCCGATTTGAGTTCCTGGATGGTCACAGGTCTGATTATTTGAGCAGCTTCATCTGGACCGCTTTCTTCTAATACTGCGTTAATTTCTTCTCTGTCTTCTAGGGCTGCCGTGATCTTTGGCGTGAAACGTGCTTCCAGGTGCTGCGCAAAGGCCTCAGCTTTTTCCTCCGTAGTTTTGCACCAAGGAGCAGCAGGAGCTTGCTGCCCTTCCGCCACGTGCCTTCTGACTGGCAGATTTGGAATGGGCTGTCTCTTGATTGTGTTGGTGAGCCGCCATAGTTTCTGCATGCTGTACCTATCAGTTGGGTCGATGTCGTGTAGCAGTCTGTGGGGAGGGGTGGCTGCCGCGTGGTGGCGTACGCGGACGACGTTGCCATAGAATTCTCCGGAAAATTTCCGCAGACGTTGTGTGAGTGCATGACAAGTACTCTCACGAAACCCGTCTAAAACGGAACTGGTGCTTTTCACTAGGAAGTACAAAGTTCCGGCACTGATTCCCCCAAGACTATGTGGGGAAACGCTAGTCTTCAGCAACAACGCCAAGTATCTTGGCCTTATCCTCGATAGAAAGCTCGATTGGAAATTGAGCATAGAGGATAGAGTAAAGAAGGCCACAGTGGCCCTCTATACTTGCAGGAAAGCCATCGGACTAAAATGGGGAATGACACCATATATAGTTCGGTGGCTCTACACCGCCATCATACGACCAATCATGCTCTATGGAGTGGTGGTATGGTGGCCAGCCTTGGACAAAAGGACAGGCCTCAATAAACTCAGCAGAGTTCAACGCATGGCAGAGCTATGCATAACTGGCGGGCTACGCACTACTCCAGGGGAAGCCCTGGATACTGTGCTGTACCTCCTCCCGGTTGATCTCATGGGAAAGAAGGTGGCAACACTTTCCGCCCTCCGAATGAGAGAAGCCAGACTGTGGAAAGCATCCGCGGTTGGGCACTCGGGAATCCTGATGAGACTCCCGCAATTACCAGAGAGGACAGATTACTGTATCCCCAGTGATCACCTCTCGACGCCCTTCCAGGTATCAATCCCATCTAGGGAGGACTGGGAGATGGGCGAACCAGGGCCTGCAAATGCGGTCCACTTCTACACTGATGGCTCAAAGCTAGACGGCCGCGTGGGAGGCGGAGTCTACTGCAGCGAGCTGAACATCAGTCATTGCTTCAGGCTCCCGGATCACTGTAGTGTGTTCCAAGCGGAGGTTGAAGCCATCAAGGAGGCCACTTCGATCGTCTCCAAACTACTCCTAGATACGCACTTAGTGTGCGTCTTCTCGGACAGCCAAGCAGCTATCAAAGCTCTAGGCTCATTATCGTCGAACTCAGCGACTGTAAATGACTGCCGCAGGTCTCTGCACGAGATCGCAGAGCAGTTAGATCTTTTCCTTATATGGGTTCCGGCCACAGGGACATCGAGGGGAATGACGCCGCCGACGAGCTAGCCAGGCAGGGTACTACGATTCCTCTCCTATCGGAGAGGGAGCAAGTAGCGATGCCCTTGGCTACGTGCAGGCTCCAAACGCACGAATTGTTCGAGCAAAATGCCAATAGGAGATGGCAGCAAACCGTTTCCTGTAAAGTCTCAAGATTGATATGGCCATATCGATCGAAGAAGCGCTCAGCAGAGCTGTATAAACTCAGCAGAGCACAGTGCTCTGCAGTTACTAGAGCCATTACGGGACACTGGCAGATCGGCACTCACGCCTCTAGACTGTCAATCCCTCATAACGACTTCTGCAGGAGTTGTCGCGACGAGGAGGAGGAGGAATCGGTCCCCCACTTCTTCTGCCACTGCCCAGCCCTTGGAAATCGTCGTCTTCGTATTCTCGTGGCCGCTTTCCTCACGGACATTTCGGACCTATCCGTAATCAAACCAGGGACCTTGTCCAAATACATCCAAGCCACCGGATGGGACTGCCCTTAACCTGCAGTAGTATGCTCTCACGGTTCGGGCAACGCGAAGGGGCACATGCCCATGCGGCAACACAACGGACCTGTTTATAGGTCCAAGTGAGCTTGGGGGCGGGAGGCTCTTATCCCCCCCCTCCCGGCTACCGCCTTAACCTAACCTAACCTACTGCCGGACGAGCGAACGGATTGTTTGCTTTTGCTTTACTCGCCGGACACTCCCGTTGGAACTCCAGCCGGTCTCTCTCCAGAGCCTCAAACTCGTCGGCCAGCGTCATCATGTGATCCAGGTCTCTGCACCTATGTGGCCGGATGAACACCCTCAAATCGGGCATGCTGTTGTCTCTAATGAGCTCCAACTGCTCTTCGGGCGTGCATTTTAGTGGCCGCATGAGGGTCTGCATCTCCACCATGTAGTCCTTGAATGGCTCTCCCCATCTTTGCTTCCTCAACCTCACCTCCTGGAGTAATTTTTCAAAATACCCCCTCGGCAGGAAGTATGCTTGGAAGCTACGCGCAAATGCGTTCCATGCCTGCCACTGCCTGTTGTTGGCTACAAACCACATGAGCGCCCGACCTTTTAGCAGCTCAGGCATGGCTCGCGGAATTAAATTCAACTCCAACCCGTACATGTCGGCTGACCACTCGATCTGTTCCAGGAACTCGAGTGGTTTCGCCGTTCCGTCGAACCGAAACGACCACTCCCTGACCTTCTTGGCGACGTGGGCAAAACTCGAACTGGACGGTCTCGTGGTTTGTTCATCGAGTCCCCGTCGACGATCCTCCCCTGCTCTCCCTTCTTCCTCCCTCTGTGGGTTTCTCGCGCTCCCTTGCTCCGGCTGTGCTGGCCTGGTTGGCCTCTCCCCACTCTCTGCCCGCGGTCGGCTAGGCGACCGGCTTTTCACCGGGACCGCCAGGCTCGCGATGAGCTCCTCTTGGGTCTCGGACGGCCGTCTCCACAGCGTTACTAGCTCCGCACTCGCCGGCAGCGTCAGGTGCTCGTATGGATCCGCCCCGCCCTTCATCTGGGCCGCGGTCACGACTCCTCCCGCCTTCATCTCCCAGGCCTCGAGCGCGTCCGCATACTCCGGTTCCTCTCCGTGCTTCTCTATCCACTCCTTGAAAATTCGGCGCATCTCGGTCAGCGTGCCTTCCAATCGAAGACCGCAGGCCCGTGCGCACTGGACCAAGTCCTCTTTCCTCAATGAGTGAACCCATCGTCGGCTCCTCATTTTTATGCCCTCGCGATACCAAACTCAGTACCGCCCTTCCCAAATGCACTTTGTCTTTTACTTGTCGAGAGGCCCCACGTTGGGCGCCAGTTGTAACGAACCGTTCTTCTCCGTCTGATGCAGCTGGGCTGGCTCAGCGGTCGGTAGGCTCGCTGCAACAATATTTGTATGTTGCCCCGACGACAAGTAAGAAGGCACGGGTTGTGTCTTGTACTGGTATGCTAATATGCTTTATTGGTATCTTAAGTCTAGCTTACGATATTCCGACTCCGGTGCTGGTTCTCCTCTTGGTTCTCCTCTGTGGTTCGATGAGCGCGTCGCTCCCTGGGCCCCCCACGGCGTCGCCAAGCGTGGCACCGCCGGCTCTACTGACTGGGGCTAGCGATTCTTGGCACGTGGCCCAAATCCGCCTCTCAGTCAGGCGCCTGACGCGTTCGCTCTCACTCGACTCACTTGGCTTTTCGGCCCGAGGGTGCCTCACTCCTGGTGGGATGCGCTTTAAGCGTGGCGCCGTTGGTTCAAGGGATGGGGGTCTTTGGCTCTTGGCTGCACGCTCGAGTCCGCCTCTCAATCCTCACACAACGCGTTCGCTTTCTAAAGTTCATTTCCCTTCGCTTGGTCTCACTCTCGTGGCTCACTATTCACTTCACTCTTGTTAGCTCCGTTTGCTGACTGTCCTCGTTCCTGGTCGCGGCCCTCCTCTTATAGGCTCGCTTCTGCGTCGGCGCCGCCGATGCCGCCTGGCGCTAACGGCACTTTACGCCATGCGGTGCCCGTATTTTTCCATCGGCGTTCCTTCATTCCCTTGTCACTCTCCAACGGGACCTGGCTGGTGGCGTGATCTCATGACCATATTTGGTCATGCGCTGGGCCACTGCCGGCCCGATCCCGTCATCCCGCTGCTCTCTCTCCAGGGGTCCTCCCCTCTCATCTTGGGAGAGCACTCCTCGGGAATTCGCCGCCTCCGGATATCCCCGGATAACGGCCGTTAGCGTTTAACCCTATACTGCCCCCTACGTGTGGGAATACCTTTCCTCACAAGTTTCTGCATGCTGTACCTATCAGTTGGGTCGATGTCGTGTAGCAGTCTGTTCATTTGTTTGTCTTTTTGTAGCTTGATCCGTTTACGTATTCTGTTAGTCAGCTGATTGATAGTGCGTGCAATGAGGGGGTTGGAGCACCTATCTTTTTGGTTGATTTTGCAGAGAATTCTTTTGATCTTGATCGCTTTCAGCGTTTGCGAGTCAAGATGAAAGTTTTGCGGTCCGTACACTGTGTGCTGGTTACTTGAGGTTTGCGAAGCCAATTCAGCTGCAATGTAAATGTTCTTTTCAAGGATAGCCACTGCATCATCTATGTCGTCGCCGTTGTGAAGTTCAGTCTCCAGATGGATTCGCTGTTCTAGGTGAGCTTGAAATCTTCTGATATTTGCATTTTTTGGTAATAGTATCTTCTTTTTTCCATATTCAGGTCTCAGGAGGAGTTTAATGATTTGCATGTTGTGATCTGAACCTAAGTCATATGATGTTTCAATGTTTATTAAATTGTGTCTGATACCCTTATAAACCGCAAAGTCTATAGCAGACGGCATATGTCGTCGATTTGAAGGGAAATGGGTGGGGGATCCAATGGCCAGTATGCTTTGGTCGTTTTCCTGGATGCATTTCAGAAGTTCAGCCCCTCTTCTACACGATCTTGGATTGCCCCACCACTGGCTTTTGGCGTTACAATCCCCAGCTATGATAAATCTGCTACCCAGAGTCAAATACCTGTTTAAATTGTGTATCAATCCATTCGTGTGCAGGTGTACAATAGATCGCACCAATGTTTATTGTTTGATGGTTTTTTATTTTTGCAGCTATGGTGCACATCTGGATGGAGTACTCTCTTGTTGGTGCGAGGGAAATGTGCGGGATGTTGTTTCTGTTGTGTTCGTCTTGCGAACTAAATTGGTAGTCTCTCTTCATGTCGAACCAATTTCCATCGCCACCTGCATTAGCAGGGGGCAGGGAGGCTGACATGAAGAGAGAACCGTTTTATTTGTTTATACTCTTATAATTAGCATATTTTACAAATTGTTTCGCGCCAACTGCTTATCTACATTACATGTAGTTGCAGAAGTGGCTGTAAATTGGCAGGGTAACATTTCTTACGGTATTGGCTTATTTGGTATTTATTTTTTTTTAGTAGCTATCGATAATTTGGCTAAATGCCAGGGTAACACTAAACTTATTGCTACTTTGTTTACATTGTTTTTGTTTTTAATTATTTCAGGTGGAGTATGCAGCCGTGAAGAACATCATTACGCCTATTGGTCTCGTCGTCGGCTGCGAAGTGGAATCCTTGCGAGTGTCGGCGCTAAACTGTGACTGCAGGACAGCATCAACAGGGCTGAAGCTGGCCGAGGTCCAGTGCATCGTCATTCTGGATGTGGATTACCAATTTCTGTGAAGGTGAAGTGGCTTCGTATCTGTGGAAGAATAAAAAGGTTTTTAGTTTCTTTTCAGCCGCCGCCATCATCTGGATTCTGGAGCTGCCGCCGTCCATCATCAGGTTCTCTGCTGGGGCCGTCATTTGCCTGCGTAGCAGCTGTATTAGCGCTACTGCGGCTGATTTCCATATTGTGTGTTGCAAATGGATTGCGCAGCCAGTTCTCGCGTCTGACTTGGAGCAGTATTGTTTGGATGGCTGTTAGGCTTCTGTTGCTGTTTGGATTGTGCTCTTCTATCATTGCGGCATACCTTGGCCTGGCCAGCCTTCTTCGAATGTATGGGTGCGTTGCGATCTCACAGGCAAGTACATTTGTGTGCTGCATTAGCCGAGTGTAGCAGTTCCTTCAGAGTCTGTTATAAACTTCTTCCACAGTTGCTACTTGGAGATCCGCATGCAGTGCGTTGTTGCTCACATACCGGGGAGCATTTGACATTGCTCTGAGGGCTTTGCTTTGGAACGTCTGGAGCTTGGCCATTTGCATGCTTGAAGTCAGTGGCCCCCAGACTGGCATGGCATACTGCCATATTGGGGCAATCAGCTGCTTAAAGAGGAGGACCTTTGGAGGTAGTGGGAGTTTACTGTTTCTGCCGATGATCCAGTCGAGCTTTTTGATCCGGGCCCTTGTTTTAGTGCCAATAGCCGCTACATGCTTATTGAAATTGAGCTTCGTATCCATATGTATTCCCAGGTATGGCATGACGGATTTTTTGGCCAGGAGTTGCCCGGCTAACCTTGGAGCTGGAGTGTGTTGCTGCACAGGTGAGAGAGTGTGTAGAACATGAGCAGTTTTTCCAAGACTGATGGTTATTCCCCATTTCTTAGACCATGATAATGCATCAGCCTGGAGCCGCTCCACATTTTCGTTGGCTTGTTTTGGACTTAGGGCAGATACGAGGTATACTGCGTCATCAGCGTACGTTGCTAGCATTTGGGTTGAGTTTGCGTGTCTTGATGGCTGCGGCATGTCGGCAGTGTAAAGATTATAGAGCACTGGGCCAAGTACGCTTCCTTGCGGCACTCCAGCGGTTATGTGCTTTAGGCTTGAGGTGATGTTGTTACAGCAGACGACTTTGAAGCTTCTGTCTGAGAGATAGCTAGTGAGTAGAATGTATAAATTGTCAGGTATTATCGTTTTAACTTTGCAGAGAAGACCCTGATGCCAGACTCTATCAAAAGCTTCCTGGATATCCATGTACACAGAACTGCAATGCCGCTGCGCTTCGTAGGATCTGAGGATAAATTGCGTGACTCGTCCGATTTGCTGTTCCGATGAGTGCTGACTTCTGAAGCCAAATTGATGGTTTGGAATAGCCATGGCAAAGCTTTCTTCTTCAAAGAGTCGCTTGAGGATGAGGCGTTCAAGGATTTTGGAGAAGCCTGTAAGCTGGCTGATGGGTCTGTAGGACTCAAGCCTATCACTCGGCTTTCCTGGTTTCCTTAACATATAGATTTTTGCGCATTTCCAGGACTTTGGGAAGTGGCCGAACTGCAGAGCCGAGTTGCATATCAACAGCAGATACTCGATGGCGGATGTTGGCAGAGATTTAATGACGCGATTGTCGATACTGTCGACACCGGTTGCCTTTTTCGTCTTGAGCTTCTTAATTTCCGATTTGAGTTCCTGGATGGTCACAGGTCTGATTATTTGAGCAGCTTCATCTGGACCGTTTTCTTCTAATACTGCGTTAATTTCTTCTCTGTCTTCTAGGGCTGCCGTGATCTTTGGCGTGAAACGTGCTTCCAGGTGCTGCGCAAAGGCCTCAGCTTTTTCCTCCGTAGTTTTGCACCAAGGATCAGCAGGAGATTGCTGCCCTTCCGCCACGTGCCTTCTGACTGGCAGATTTGGAATGGGCTGTCTCTTGATTGTGTTGGTGAGCCGCCATAGTTTCTGCATGCTGTACCTATCAGTTGGGTCGATGTCGTGTAGCAGTCTGTTCATTTGTTTGTCTTTTTGTAGCTTGATCCGTTTACGTATTCTGTTAGTCAGCTGATTGATAGTGCGTGCAATGAGGGGGTTGGAGCACCTATCTTTTTGGTTGATTTTGCAGAGAATTCTTTTGATCTTGATCGCTTTCAGCGTTTGCGAGTCAAGATGAAAGTTTTGCGGTCCGTACTCTGTGTGCTGGTTACTTGAGGTTTGCGAAGCCAATTCAGCTGCAATGTAAATGTTCTTTTCAAGGATAGCCACTGCATCATCTATGTCGTCGCCGTTGTGAAGTTCTGTCTCCAGATGGATTCGCTGTTCTAGGTGAGCTTGAAATCTTCTGATATTTGCATTTTTTGGTAATAGTATCTTCTTTTTTCCATATTCAGGTCTCAGGAGGAGTTTAATGATTTGCATGTTGTGATCTGAACCTAAGTCATATGATGTTTCAATGTGAATTAAATTGTGTCTGATACCCTTATAAACCGCAAAGTCTATAGCAGACGGCATATGTCGTCGATTTGAAGGGAAATGGGTGGGGGATCCAATGGCCAGTATGCTTTGGTCGTTTTCCTGGATGCATTTCAGAAGTGCAGCCCATCTTCTACACGATCTTGCATTGCCCCACCACTGGCTTTTGGCGTTACAATCCCCAGCTACGATAAATCTGCTACCCAGAGAGTCAAATACCTGTTTAAATTGTGTATCAATCCATTCGTGTGCAGGTGGACAATAGATCGCACCAATGTTTATTGTTTGATGGTTTTTTATTTTTGCAGCTATGGTGCACATCTGGATGGAGTCCTCTCTTGTTGGTGCGAGGAAATGTGCGGGATGTTGTTTCTGTTGTGTTCGTCTTGCGAACTAAATTGGTAGTCTCTCTTCATGTCGAACCAATTTCCATCGCCACCTGCATTAGCAGGGGGCAGGGAGGCTGACATGAAGAGAGAACCGTTTTATTTGTTTATACTCTTATAATTAGCATATTTATACCTGATACTCAAAATGAGTATTGGGGTATATTAGATTTGTGGTAAAAGTGGATGTGTGTAACGTCCAGAAGGAATCGTTTCCGACCCCATAAAGTGTATATATTCTTGATCAGCATCAATAGCCGAGTCGATTGAGCCCTGTCTGTCTGTCCGTCTGTCCGTCCCCTTCAGCGCCTAGTGCTCAAAGACTATAAGAGCTAGAGCAACGATGTTTTGGATCCAGACTTCTGTGATATGTCACTGCTACAAAAATATTTCAAAACTTCGCCCCACCCACTTCCGCCCCCACAAAGGACGAAAATCTGTGGCAAGAAAACCATTTCATTCTTTCTCGCTCTGTCTCTCTCTAACACACAGGTTTCATGGTCGGTTTTGCCAATTGCAAAATATGAGTTCAAGGATCT
Source organism: Drosophila persimilis (assembly GCF_003286085.1). Taxonomy (NCBI): domain Eukaryota; kingdom Metazoa; phylum Arthropoda; class Insecta; order Diptera; family Drosophilidae; genus Drosophila; species Drosophila persimilis. The sequence continues at coordinate 332,977 of NW_020825410.1, read as the reverse complement.
CAGAACCTATAAGAGCCAGAGCAACCAAATTTGGTATCCACACTCCTGTGATATCGGACCTTGACCGTTTCGTGTCCAAATTTCACCACACCCCCTTCCGCCCCCGCAAAGGACGAAAATCTGGGGCATCCACAAATCTCAGAGACTATTGAGGCTAGAGTAACCAAATTTGGTATCCGCACTTCTGTTAGATCTCAATATAAAACGTATATCTCAGAATTTCGCACCACCCCCATCCGCCCACACAAAGGACGAAAACCTGTTGCATCCACAATATTGCACATTCGAGAAAACTAAAAACGCAGAATCATAGACAATGACCATATTTATCAGATTGTTGAATCTGGATCAGATCGGATCATTTTTGTAGCCAAAAGCAACAAATCAATTTGCACTGGCTATGCAGCGCCCGACGTCACACTCAGACTGATTTTCTGTCTCTCTCGCACGCAATCTTTGTCGTGTCGTTTAATATTAGCAGCGTCTGCCGGATGAGAGCCATACTGACTAAGTATCGGGTATAACTGTAGAGTTGCGGTGTCCGCAGCAACTCACAACGTTCCCCCTCGTTTACAAATTGTTTCGCGCCAACTGCTTATCTACATTACATGTAGTTGCAGAAGTGGCTGTAAATTGGCAGGGTAACATTTCTTACGGTATTGGCTTATTTGGTATTTATTTTTTTTAGTAGCTATCGATAATTTGGATAAATGCCAGGGTAACACTAAACTTATTGCTACTTTGTTTACATTGTTTTTGTTTTTAATTATTTCAGGTGGAGTATGCAGCCGTGAAGAACATCATTACGCCTATTGGTCTCGTCGTCGGCTGCGAAGTGGAATCCTTGCGAGTGTCGGCGCTAAACTGTGACTGCAGGACAGCATCAACAGGGCTGAAGCTGGCCGAGGTCCAGTGCATCGTAATTCTGGATGTGGATTACCAATTTCTGTGAAGGTGAAGTGGCTTCGTATCTGTGGAAGAATAAAAAGGTTTTTAGTTTCTTTTCAGCTGCCGCCATCATCTGGATTCTGGAGCTGCCGCCGTCCATCATCAGGTTCTCTGCTGGGTCCGTCATTTGCCTGCGTAGCAGCTTCATTAGCGCTACTGCGGCTGATTTCCATATTGTGTGTTGCAAATGGATTGCGCAGCCAGTTCTCGCGTCTGACTTGGAGCAGTATTGTTTGGATGGCTGTCAGGCTTCTGTTGCTGTTTGGATTGTGCTCTTCTGTCATTGCGGCATACCTTGGCCTGGCCAGCCTTTTTGGAATGTATGGGAGCGTTGCGATCTCACAGGCAAGTAAATTTGTGTGCTGTATTAGCCGAGTGTAGCAGTTCCTTCAGAGTCTGTTATAAACTTCTTCCACAGTTGCTACTTGGAGATCCGCATGCAGTGCGTTGTTGCTCACATACCGGGGAGCATTTGACATTGCTCTGAGGGCTTTGCTTTGGATCGTCTGGAGCTTGGCTATTTGCATGCTTGAAGTCAGTGGCCCCCAGACTGGCATGGCATACTGCCATATTAGGGCAATCAGCTGCTTATAGAGGAGGACCTTTGGAGGTAGTGGGAGTTTACTATTTCTGCCGATGATCCAGTCGAGCTTTTTGATCCGGGCCCTTGTTTTAGTGACTATAGCCGCTACATGCTTATTGAAATTGAGCTTCGTATCCATATGTATTCCCAGGTATGGCATGACGGATTTTTTGGCCAGGAGTTGCCCGGCTAACCTTGGAGCTGGAGTGTGTTGCTGCACAGGTGAGAGAGTGTGTAGAACATGAGCAGTTTTTCCAAGACTGATGGTTATTCCCCATTTCTTAGACCATGATAATGCATCAGCCTGGAGCCGCTCCACATTTTCGTTGGCTTGTTTTGGACTTAGGGCAGATACGAGGTATACTGCGTCATCAGCGTACGTTGCTAGCATTTGGGTTGAGTTTGCGTGTCTTGATGGCTGCGGCATGTCGGCAGTGTAAAGATTATAGAGCACTGGGCCAAGTACGCTTCCTTGCGGCACTCCAGCGGTTATGTGCTTTAGGCTTGAGGTGATGTTGTTACAGCAGACGACTTTGAAGCTTCTGTCTGAGAGATAGCTAGTGAGTAGAATGTATAAATTGTCAGGTATTATCGTTTTAACTTTGCAGAGAAGACCCTGATGCCAGACTCTATCAAAAGCTTCCTGGATATCCATGTACACAGAACTGCAATGCCGCTGCGCTTCGTAGGATCTGAGGATAAATTGCGTGACTCGTCCGATTTGCTGTTCCGCTGAGTGCTGACTTCTGAAGCCAAATTGATGGTTTGGAATAGCCATGGCAAAGCTTTCTTCTTCAAAGAGTCGCTTGAGGATGAGGCGTTCAAGGATTTTGGAGAAGCCTGTAAGCTGGCTGATGGGTCTGTAGGACTCAAGCCTATCACTCGGCTTTCCTGGTTTCCTTAACATATAGATTTTTGCGCATTTCCAGGACTTTGGGAAGTGGCCGAACTGCAGAGCCGAGTTGCATATCAACAGCAGATACTCGATGGCGGATGTTGGCAGAGATGACGCGATTGTCGATACTGTCGAGACCGGGTGCCTTTTTCGTCTTGAGCTTCTTAATTTCCGATTTGAGTTCCTGGATGGTCACAGGTCTGATTATTTGAGCAGCTTCATCTGGACCGCTTTCTTCTAATACTGCGTTAATTTCTTCTCTGTCTTCTAGGGCTGCCGTGATCTTTGGCGTGAAACGTGCTTCCAGGTGCTGCGCAAAGGCCTCAGCTTTTTCCTCCGTAGTTTTGCACCAAGGATCAGCAGGAGCTTGCTGCCCTTCCGCCACGTGCCTTCTGACTGGCAGATTTGGAATGGGCTGTCTCTTGATTGTGTTGGTGAGCCGCCATAGTTTCTGCATGCTGTACCTATCAGTTGGGTCGATGTCGTGTAGCAGTCTGTGGGGAGGGGTGGCTGCCGCGTGGTGGCGTACGCGGACGACGTTGCCATAGAATTCTCCGGAAAATTTCCGCAGACGTTGTGTGAGTGCATGACAAGTACTCTCACGAAACCCGTCTAAAACGGAACTGGTGCTTTTCACTAGGAAGTACAAAGTTCCGGCACTGATTCCCCCAAGACTATGTGGGGAAACGCTAGTCTTCAGCAACAACGCCAAGTATCTTGGCCTTATCCTCGATAGAAAGCTCGATTGGAAATTGAGCATAGAGGATAGAGTAAAGAAGGCCACAGTGGCCCTCTATACTTGCAGGAAAGCCATCGGACTAAAATGGGGAATGACACCATATATAGTTCGGTGGCTCTACACCGCCATCATACGACCAATCATGCTCTATGGAGTGGTGGTATGGTGGCCAGCCTTGGACAAAAGGACAGGCCTCAATAAACTCAGCAGAGTTCAACGCATGGCAGAGCTATGCATAACTGGCGGGCTACGCACTACTCCAGGGGAAGCCCTGGATACTGTGCTGTACCTCCTCCCGGTTGATCTCATGGGAAAGAAGGTGGCAACACTTTCCGCCCTCCGAATGAGAGAAGCCAGACTGTGGAAAGCATCCGCGGTTGGGCACTCGGGAATCCTGATGAGACTCCCGCAATTACCAGAGAGGACAGATTACTGTATCCCCAGTGATCACCTCTCGACGCCCTTCCAGGTATCAATCCCATCTAGGGAGGACTGGGAGATGGGCGAACCAGGGCCTGCAAATGCGGTCCACTTCTACACTGATGGCTCAAAGCTAGACGGCCGCGTGGGAGGCGGAGTCTACTGCAGCGAGCTGAACATCAGTCATTGCTTCAGGCTCCCGGATCACTGTAGTGTGTTCCAAGCGGAGGTTGAAGCCATCAAGGAGGCCACTTCGATCGTCTCCAAACTACTCCTAGATACGCACTTAGTGTGCGTCTTCTCGGACAGCCAAGCAGCTATCAAAGCTCTAGGCTCATTATCGTCGAACTCAGCGACTGTAAATGACTGCCGCAGGTCTCTGCACGAGATCGCAGAGCAGTTAGATCTTTTCCTTATATGGGTTCCGGCCACAGGGACATCGAGGGGAATGACGCCGCCGACGAGCTAGCCAGGCAGGGTACTACGATTCCTCTCCTATCGGAGAGGGAGCAAGTAGCGATGCCCTTGGCTACGTGCAGGCTCCAAACGCACGAATTGTTCGAGCAAAATGCCAATAGGAGATGGCAGCAAACCGTTTCCTGTAAAGTCTCAAGATTGATATGGCCATATCGATCGAAGAAGCGCTCAGCAGAGCTGTATAAACTCAGCAGAGCACAGTGCTCTGCAGTTACTAGAGCCATTACGGGACACTGGCAGATCGGCACTCACGCCTCTAGACTGTCAATCCCTCATAACGACTTCTGCAGGAGTTGTCGCGACGAGGAGGAGGAGGAATCGGTCCCCCACTTCTTCTGCCACTGCCCAGCCCTTGGAAATCGTCGTCTTCGTATTCTCGTGGCCGCTTTCCTCACGGACATTTCGGACCTATCCGTAATCAAACCAGGGACCTTGTCCAAATACATCCAAGCCACCGGATGGGACTGCCCTTAACCTGCAGTAGTATGCTCTCACGGTTCGGGCAACGCGAAGGGGCACATGCCCATGCGGCAACACAACGGACCTGTTTATAGGTCCAAGTGAGCTTGGGGGCGGGAGGCTCTTATCCCCCCCCTCCCGGCTACCGCCTTAACCTAACCTAACCTACTGCCGGACGAGCGAACGGATTGTTTGCTTTTGCTTTACTCGCCGGACACTCCCGTTGGAACTCCAGCCGGTCTCTCTCCAGAGCCTCAAACTCGTCGGCCAGCGTCATCATGTGATCCAGGTCTCTGCACCTATGTGGCCGGATGAACACCCTCAAATCGGGCATGCTGTTGTCTCTAATGAGCTCCAACTGCTCTTCGGGCGTGCATTTTAGTGGCCGCATGAGGGTCTGCATCTCCACCATGTAGTCCTTGAATGGCTCTCCCCATCTTTGCTTCCTCAACCTCACCTCCTGGAGTAATTTTTCAAAATACCCCCTCGGCAGGAAGTATGCTTGGAAGCTACGCGCAAATGCGTTCCATGCCTGCCACTGCCTGTTGTTGGCTACAAACCACATGAGCGCCCGACCTTTTAGCAGCTCAGGCATGGCTCGCGGAATTAAATTCAACTCCAACCCGTACATGTCGGCTGACCACTCGATCTGTTCCAGGAACTCGAGTGGTTTCGCCGTTCCGTCGAACCGAAACGACCACTCCCTGACCTTCTTGGCGACGTGGGCAAAACTCGAACTGGACGGTCTCGTGGTTTGTTCATCGAGTCCCCGTCGACGATCCTCCCCTGCTCTCCCTTCTTCCTCCCTCTGTGGGTTTCTCGCGCTCCCTTGCTCCGGCTGTGCTGGCCTGGTTGGCCTCTCCCCACTCTCTGCCCGCGGTCGGCTAGGCGACCGGCTTTTCACCGGGACCGCCAGGCTCGCGATGAGCTCCTCTTGGGTCTCGGACGGCCGTCTCCACAGCGTTACTAGCTCCGCACTCGCCGGCAGCGTCAGGTGCTCGTATGGATCCGCCCCGCCCTTCATCTGGGCCGCGGTCACGACTCCTCCCGCCTTCATCTCCCAGGCCTCGAGCGCGTCCGCATACTCCGGTTCCTCTCCGTGCTTCTCTATCCACTCCTTGAAAATTCGGCGCATCTCGGTCAGCGTGCCTTCCAATCGAAGACCGCAGGCCCGTGCGCACTGGACCAAGTCCTCTTTCCTCAATGAGTGAACCCATCGTCGGCTCCTCATTTTTATGCCCTCGCGATACCAAACTCAGTACCGCCCTTCCCAAATGCACTTTGTCTTTTACTTGTCGAGAGGCCCCACGTTGGGCGCCAGTTGTAACGAACCGTTCTTCTCCGTCTGATGCAGCTGGGCTGGCTCAGCGGTCGGTAGGCTCGCTGCAACAATATTTGTATGTTGCCCCGACGACAAGTAAGAAGGCACGGGTTGTGTCTTGTACTGGTATGCTAATATGCTTTATTGGTATCTTAAGTCTATCTTACGATATTCCGACTCCGGTGCTGGTTCTCCTCTTGGTTCTCCTCTGTGGTTCGATGAGCGCGTCGCTCCCTGGGCCCCCCACGGCGTCGCCAAGCGTGGCACCGCCGGCTCTACTGACTGGGGCTAGCGATTCTTGGCACGTGGCCCAAATCCGCCTCTCAGTCAGGCGCCTGACGCGTTCGCTCTCACTCGACTCACTTGGCTTTTCGGCCCGAGGGTGCCTCACTCCTGGTGGGATGCGCTTTAAGCGTGGCGCCGTTGGTTCAAGGGATGGGGGTCTTTGGCTCTTGGCTGCACGCTCGAGTCCGCCTCTCAATCCTCACACAACGCGTTCGCTTTCTAAAGTTCATTTCCCTTCGCTTGGTCTCACTCTCGTGGCTCACTATTCACTTCACTCTTGTTAGCTCCGTTTGCTGACTGTCCTCGTTCCTGGTCGCGGCCCTCCTCTTATAGGCTCGCTTCTGCGTCGGCGCCGCCGATGCCGCCTGGCGCTAACGGCACTTTACGCCATGCGGTGCCCGTATTTTTCCATCGGCGTTCCTTCATTCCCTTGTCACTCTCCAACGGGACCTGGCTGGTGGCGTGATCTCATGACCATATTTGGTCATGCGCTGGGCCACTGCCGGCCCGATCCCGTCATCCCGCTGCTCTCTCTCCAGGGGTCCTCCCCTCTCATCTTGGGAGAGCACTCCTCGGGAATTCGCCGCCTCCGGATATCCCCGGATAACGGCCGTTAGCGTTTAACCCTATACTGCCCCCTACGTGTGGGAATACCTTTCCTCACAAGTTTCTGCATGCTGTACCTATCAGTTGGGTCGATGTCGTGTAGCAGTCTGTTCATTTGTTTGTCTTTTTGTAGCTTGATCCGTTTACGTATTCTGTTAGTCAGCTGATTGATAGTGCGTGCAATGAGGGGGTTGGAGCACCTATCTTTTTGGTTGATTTTGCAGAGAATTCTTTTGATCTTGATCGCTTTCAGCGTTTGCGAGTCAAGATGAAAGTTTTGCGGTCCGTACACTGTGTGCTGGTTACTTGAGGTTTGCGAAGCCAATTCAGCTGCAATGTAAATGTTCTTTTCAAGGATAGCCACTGCATCATCTATGTCGTCGCCGTTGTGAAGTTCAGTCTCCAGATGGATTCGCTGTTCTAGGTGAGCTTGAAATCTTCTGATATTTGCATTTTTTGGTAATAGTATCTTCTTTTTTCCATATTCAGGTCTCAGGAGGAGTTTAATGATTTGCATGTTGTGATCTGAACCTAAGTCATATGATGTTTCAATGTTTATTAAATTGTGTCTGATACCCTTATAAACCGCAAAGTCTATAGCAGACGGCATATGTCGTCGATTTGAAGGGAAATGGGTGGGGGATCCAATGGCCAGTATGCTTTGGTCGTTTTCCTGGATGCATTTCAGAAGTTCAGCCCCTCTTCTACACGATCTTGGATTGCCCCACCACTGGCTTTTGGCGTTACAATCCCCAGCTATGATAAATCTGCTACCCAGAGTCAAATACCTGTTTAAATTGTGTATCAATCCATTCGTGTGCAGGTGTACAATAGATCGCACCAATGTTTATTGTTTGATGGTTTTTTATTTTTGCAGCTATGGTGCACATCTGGATGGAGTACTCTCTTGTTGGTGCGAGGGAAATGTGCGGGATGTTGTTTCTGTTGTGTTCGTCTTGCGAACTAAATTGGTAGTCTCTCTTCATGTCGAACCAATTTCCATCGCCACCTGCATTAGCAGGGGGCAGGGAGGCTGACATGAAGAGAGAACCGTTTTATTTGTTTATACTCTTATAATTAGCATATTTTACAAATTGTTTCGCGCCAACTGCTTATCTACATTACATGTAGTTGCAGAAGTGGCTGTAAATTGGCAGGGTAACATTTCTTACGGTATTGGCTTATTTGGTATTTATTTTTTTTTAGTAGCTATCGATAATTTGGCTAAATGCCAGGGTAACACTAAACTTATTGCTACTTTGTTTACATTGTTTTTGTTTTTAATTATTTCAGGTGGAGTATGCAGCCGTGAAGAACATCATTACGCCTATTGGTCTCGTCGTCGGCTGCGAAGTGGAATCCTTGCGAGTGTCGGCGCTAAACTGTGACTGCAGGACAGCATCAACAGGGCTGAAGCTGGCCGAGGTCCAGTGCATCGTCATTCTGGATGTGGATTACCAATTTCTGTGAAGGTGAAGTGGCTTCGTATCTGTGGAAGAATAAAAAGGTTTTTAGTTTCTTTTCAGCCGCCGCCATCATCTGGATTCTGGAGCTGCCGCCGTCCATCATCAGGTTCTCTGCTGGGGCCGTCATTTGCCTGCGTAGCAGCTGTATTAGCGCTACTGCGGCTGATTTCCATATTGTGTGTTGCAAATGGATTGCGCAGCCAGTTCTCGCGTCTGACTTGGAGCAGTATTGTTTGGATGGCTGTTAGGCTTCTGTTGCTGTTTGGATTGTGCTCTTCTATCATTGCGGCATACCTTGGCCTGGCCAGCCTTCTTCGAATGTATGGGTGCGTTGCGATCTCACAGGCAAGTACATTTGTGTGCTGCATTAGCCGAGTGTAGCAGTTCCTTCAGAGTCTGTTATAAACTTCTTCCACAGTTGCTACTTGGAGATCCGCATGCAGTGCGTTGTTGCTCACATACCGGGGAGCATTTGACATTGCTCTGAGGGCTTTGCTTTGGAAAGTCTGGAGCTTGGCCATTTGCATGCTTGAAGTCAGTGGCCCCCAGACTGGCATGGCATACTGCCATATTGGGGCAATCAGCTGCTTAAAGAGGAGGACCTTTGGAGGTAGTGGGAGTTTACTGTTTCTGCCGATGATCCAGTCGAGCTTTTTGATCCGGGCCCTTGTTTTAGTGCCAATAGCCGCTACATGCTTATTGAAATTGAGCTTCGTATCCATATGTATTCCCAGGTATGGCATGACGGATTTTTTGGCCAGGAGTTGCCCGGCTAACCTTGGAGCTGGAGTGTGTTGCTGCACAGGTGAGAGAGTGTGTAGAACATGAGCAGTTTTTCCAAGACTGATGGTTATTCCCCATTTCTTAGACCATGATAATGCATCAGCCTGGAGCCGCTCCACATTTTCGTTTGCTTGTTTTGGACTTAGGGCAGATACGAGGTATACTGCGTCATCAGCGTACGTTGCTAGCATTTGGGTTGAGTTTGCGTGTCTTGATGGCTGCGGCATGTCGGCAGTGTAAAGATTATAGAGCACTGGGCCAAGTACGCTTCCTTGCGGCACTCCAGCGGTTATGTGCTTTAGGCTTGAGGTGATGTTGTTACAGCAGACGACTTTGAAGCTTCTGTCTGAGAGATAGCTAGTGAGTAGAATGTATAAATTGTCAGGTATTATCGTTTTAACTTTGCAGAGAAGACCCTGATGCCAGACTCTATCAAAAGCTTCCTGGATATCCATGTACACAGAACTGCAATGCCGCTGCGCTTCGTAGGATCTGAGGATAAATTGCGTGACTCGTCCGATTTGCTGTTCCGATGAGTGCTGACTTCTGAAGCCAAATTGATGGTTTGGAATAGCCATGGCAAAGCTTTCTTCTTCAAAGAGTCGCTTGAGGATGAGGCGTTCAAGGATTTTGGCCTGTAAGCTGGCTGATGGGTCTGTAGGACTCAAGCCTATCACTCGGCTTTCCTGGTTTCCTTAACATATAGATTTTTGCGCATTTCCAGGACTTTGGGAAGTGGCCGAACTGCAGAGCCGAGTTGCATATCAACAGCAGATACTCGATGGCGGATGTTGGCAGAGATTTAATGACGCGATTGTCGATACTGTCGACACCGGTTGCCTTTTTCGTCTTGAGCTTCTTAATTTCCGATTTGAGTTCCTGGATGGTCACAGGTCTGATTATTTGAGCAGCTTCATCTGGACCGTTTTCTTCTAATACTGCGTTAATTTCTTCTCTGTCTTCTAGGGCTGCCGTGATCTTTGGCGTGAAACGTGCTTCCAGGTGCTGCGCAAAGGCCTCAGCTTTTTCCTCCGTAGTTTTGCACCAAGGATCAGCAGGAGATTGCTGCCCTTCCGCCACGTGCCTTCTGACTGGCAGATTTGGAATGGGCTGTCTCTTGATTGTGTTGGTGAGCCGCCATAGTTTCTGCATGCTGTACCTATCAGTTGGGTCGATGTCGTGTAGCAGTCTGTTCATTTGTTTGTCTTTTTGTAGCTTGATCCGTTTACGTATTCTGTTAGTCAGCTGATTGATAGTGCGTGCAATGAGGGGGTTGGAGCACCTATCTTTTTGGTTGATTTTGCAGAGAATTCTTTTGATCTTGATCGCTTTCAGCGTTTGCGAGTCAAGATGAAAGTTTTGCGGTCCGTACTCTGTGTGCTGGTTACTTGAGGTTTGCGAAGCCAATTCAGCTGCAATGTAAATGTTCTTTTCAAGGATAGCCACTGCATCATCTATGTCGTCGCCGTTGTGAAGTTCTGTCTCCAGATGGATTCGCTGTTCTAGGTGAGCTTGAAATCTTCTGATATTTGCATTTTTTGGTAATAGTATCTTCTTTTTTCCATATTCAGGTCTCAGGAGGAGTTTAATGATTTGCATGTTGTGATCTGAACCTAAGTCATATGATGTTTCAATGTGAATTAAATTGTGTCTGATACCCTTATAAACCGCAAAGTCTATAGCAGACGGCATATGTCGTCGATTTGAAGGGAAATGGGTGGGGGATCCAATGGCCAGTATGCTTTGGTCGTTTTCCTGGATGCATTTCAGAAGTGCAGCCCATCTTCTACACGATCTTGCATTGCCCCACCACTGGCTTTTGGCGTTACAATCCCCAGCTACGATAAATCTGCTACCCAGAGAGTCAAATACCTGTTTAAATTGTGTATCAATCCATTCGTGTGCAGGTGGACAATAGATCGCACCAATGTTTATTGTTTGATGGTTTTTTATTTTTGCAGCTATGGTGCACATCTGGATGGAGTCCTCTCTTGTTGGTGCGAGGAAATGTGCGGGATGTTGTTTCTGTTGTGTTCGTCTTGCGAACTAAATTGGTAGTCTCTCTTCATGTCGAACCAATTTCCATCGCCACCTGCATTAGCAGGGGGCAGGGAGGCTGACATGAAGAGAGAACCGTTTTATTTGTTTATACTCTTATAATTAGCATATTTATACCTGATACTCAAAATGAGTATTGGGGTATATTAGATTTGTGGTAAAAGTGGATGTGTGTAACGTCCAGAAGGAATCGTTTCCGACCCCATAAAGTGTATATATTCTTGATCAGCATCAATAGCCGAGTCGATTGAGCCCTGTCTGTCTGTCCGTCTGTCCGTCCCCTTCAGCGCCTAGTGCTCAAAGACTATAAGAGCTAGAGCAACGATGTTTTGGATCCAGACTTCTGTGATATGTCACTGCTACAAAAATATTTCAAAACTTCGCCCCACCCACTTCCGCCCCCACAAAGGACGAAAATCTGTGGCAAGAAAACCATTTCATTCTTTCTCGCTATGTCTCTATCTAACACACAGGTTTCATGGTCGGTTTTGCCAATTGCAAAATATGAGTTCAAGGATCTCAGAACCTATAAGAGCCAGAGCAACCAAATTTGGTATCCACACTCCTGTGATATCGGACCTTGACCGTTTCGTGTCCAAATTTCACCACACCCCCTTCCGCCCCCGCAAAGGACGAAAATCTGGGGCATCCACAAATCTCAGAGACTATTGAGGCTAGAGTAACCAAATTTGGTATCCGCACTTCTGTTAGATCTCAATATAAAACGTATATCTCAGAATTTCGCACCACCCCCATCCGCCCACACAAAGGACGAAAACCTGTTGCATCCACAATATTGCACATTCGAGAAAACTAAAAACGCAGAATCATAGACAATGACCATATTTATCAGATTGTTGAATCTGGATCAGATCGGATCATTTTTGTAGCCAAAAGCAACAAATCAATTTGCACTGGCTATGCAGCGCCCGACGTCACACTCAGACTGATTTTCTGTCTCTCTCGCACGCAATCTTTGTCGTGTCGTTTAATATTAGCAGCGTCTGCCGGATGAGAGCCATACTGACTAAGTATCGGGTATAACTGTAGAGTTGCGGTGTCCGCAGCAACTCACAACGTTCCCCCTCGTTTACAAATTGTTTCGCGCCAACTGCTTATCTACATTACATGTAGTTGCAGAAGTGGCTGTAAATTGGCAGGGTAACATTTCTTACGGTATTGGCTTATTTGGTATTTATTTTTTTTAGTAGCTATCGATAATTTGGATAAATGCCAGGGTAACACTAAACTTATTGCTACTTTGTTTACATTGTTTTTGTTTTTAATTATTTCAGGTGGAGTATGCAGCCGTGAAGAACATCATTACGCCTATTGGTCTCGTCGTCGGCTGCGAAGTGGAATCCTTGCGAGTGTCGGCGCTAAACTGTGACTGCAGGACAGCATCAACAGGGCTGAAGCTGGCCGAGGTCCAGTGCATCGTAATTCTGGATGTGGATTACCAATTTCTGTGAAGGTGAAGTGGCTTCGTATCTGTGGAAGAATAAAAAGGTTTTTAGTTTCTTTTCAGCTGCCGCCATCATCTGGATTCTGGAGCTGCCGCCGTCCATCATCAGGTTCTCTGCTGGGTCCGTCATTTGCCTGCGTAGCAGCTTCATTAGCGCTACTGCGGCTGATTTCCATATTGTGTGTTGCAAATGGATTGCGCAGCCAGTTCTCGCGTCTGACTTGGAGCAGTATTGTTTGGATGGCTGTCAGGCTTCTGTTGCTGTTTGGATTGTGCTCTTCTGTCATTGCGGCATACCTTGGCCTGGCCAGCCTTTTTGGAATGTATGGGAGCGTTGCGATCTCACAGGCAAGTAAATTTGTGTGCTGTATTAGCCGAGTGTAGCAGTTCCTTCAGAGTCTGTTATAAACTTCTTCCACAGTTGCTACTTGGAGATCCGCATGCAGTGCGTTGTTGCTCACATACCGGGGAGCATTTGACATTGCTCTGAGGGCTTTGCTTTGGATCGTCTGGAGCTTGGCTATTTGCATGCTTGAAGTCAGTGGCCCCCAGACTGGCATGGCATACTGCCATATTAGGGCAATCAGCTGCTTATAGAGGAGGACCTTTGGAGGTAGTGGGAGTTTACTATTTCTGCCGATGATCCAGTCGAGCTTTTTGATCCGGGCCCTTGTTTTAGTGACTATAGCCGCTACATGCTTATTGAAATTGAGCTTCGTATCCATATGTATTCCCAGGTATGGCATGACGGATTTATTGGCCAGGAGTTGCCCGGCTAACCTTGGAGCTGGAGTGTGTTGCTGCACAGGTGAGAGAGTGTGTAGAACATGAGCAGTTTTTGCAAGACTGATGGTTATTCCCCATTTCTTAGACCATGATAATGCATCAGCCAGGAGCCGCTCCACATTTTCGTTGGCTTGTTTTGGACTTAGGGCAGATACGAGGTATACTGCGTCATCAGCGTACGTTGCTAGCATTTGGGTTGAGTTTGCGTGTCTTGATGGCTGCGGCATGTCGGCAGTGTAAAGATTATAGAGCACTGGGCCAAGTACGCTTCCTTGCGGCACTCCAGCGGTTATGTGCTTTAGGCTTGAGGTGATGTTGTTACAGCAGACGACTTTGAAGCTTCTGTCTGAGAGATAGCTGGTGAGTAGAATGTATAAATTGTCAGGTATTATCGTTTTAACTTTGCAGAGAAGACCCTGATGCCAGACTCTATCAAAAGCTTCCTGGATATCCATGTACACAGAACTGCAATGCCGCTGCGCTTCGTAGGATCTGAGGATAAATTGCGTGACTCGTCCGATTTGCTGTTCCGATGAGTGCTGACTTCTGAAGCCAAATTGATGGTTTGGAATAGCCATGGCAAAGCTTTCTTCTTCAAAGAGTCGCTTGAGGATGAGGCGTTCAAGGATTTTGGAGAAGCCTGTAAGCTGGCTGATGGGTCTGTAGGACTCAAGCCTATCACTCGGCTTTCCTGGTTTCCTTAACATATAGATTTTTGCGCATTTCCAGGACTTTGGGAAGTGGCCGAACTGCAGAGCCGAGTTGCATATCAACAGCAGATACTCGATGGCGGATGTTGGCAGAGATTTAATGACGCGATTGTCGATACTGTCGACACCGGTTGCCTTTTTCGTCTTGAGCTTCTTAATTTCCGATTTGAGTTCCTGGATGGTCACAGGTCTGATTATTTGAGCAGCTTCATCTGGACCGTTTTCTTCTAATACTGCGTTAATTTCTTCTCTGTCTTCTAGGGCTGCCGTGATCTTTGGCGTGAAACGTGCTTCCAGGTGCTGCGCAAAGGCCTCAGTTTTTTCCTCCGTAGTTTTGCACCAAGGATCAGCAGGAGCTTGCTGCCCTTCCGCCACGTGCCTTCTGACTGGCAGATTTGGAATGGGCTGTCTCTTGATTGTGTTGGTGAGCCGCCATAGTTTCTGCATGCTGTACCTATCAGTTGGGTCGATGTCGTGTAGCAGTCTGTTCATTTGTTTGTCTTTTTGTAGCTTGATCCGTTTACGTATTCTGTTAGTCAGCTGATTGATAGTGCGTGCAATGAGGGGGTTGGAGCACCTATCTTTTTGGTTGATTTTGCAGAGAATTCTTTTGATCTTGATCGCTTTCAGCGTTTGCGAGTCAAGTTCAGTCTCCAGATGGATTCGCTGTTCTAGGTGAGCTTGAAATCTTCTGATATTTGCATTTTTTGGTAATAGTATCTTCTTTTTTCCATATTCAGGTCTCAGGAGGAGATTAATGATTTGCATGTTGTGATCTGAACCTAAGTCATATGATGTTTCAATGTGAATTAAATTGTGTCTGATACCCTTATAAACCGCAAAGTCTATAGCAGACGGCATATGTCGTCGATTTGAATTGAAATGGGTGGGGGATCCAATGGCCAGTATGCTTTGGTCGTTTTCCTGGATGCATTTCAGAAGTTCAGCCCCTCTTCTACACGATCTTGGATTGCCCCACCACTTGCTTTTGGCGTTACAATCCCCAGCTACGATAAATCACTACCCAGAGAGTCAAATACCTGTTTAAATTGTGTATCAATCCATTCGTGTGCAGGTGGACAATAGATCGCACCAATGTTTATTGTTTGATTGTTTTTTTATTTTTGCAGCTATGGTGCACATCTGGATGGAGTCCTCTCTTGTTGGTGCGAGGGAAATGTGCGGGATGTTGTTTCTGTTGTGTTCGTCTTGCGAACTAAATTGGTAGTCTCTCTTCATGTCGAACCAATTGCCATCGCCACCTGCATTAGCTGGGGGCAGGGAGGCTGACATGAAGAGAGAACCGTTTTATTTGTTTATACTCTTATAATTAGCATATTTATACCCGATACTCAAAATGAGTGTTGGGGTATATTAGATTTGTGGTAAAAGTGGATGTGTGTAACGTTCAGAAGGAATCGTTTCCGACCCCATAAAGTATATATATTCTTGATCAGCATCAATAGCCGAGTCGATTGAGCCCTGTCTGTCTGTCCGTCTGTCCGTCCCCTTCAGCGCCTAGTGCTCAAAGACTATAAGAGCTAGAGCAACGATGTTTTGGATCCAGACTTCTGTGATATGTCACTGCTACAAAAATATTTCAAAACTTCGCCCCACCCACTTCCGCCCCCACAAAGGACGAAAATCTGTGGCAAGAAAACAATTTCATTCTCTCTCGCTCTGTCTCTCTCTCTAACACACAGGTTTCATGGTCGGTTTTGCCAATTGCAAAATATGAGTTCAATGATCTCAGAACCTATAAGAGCCAGAGCAACCAAATTTGGTATCCACACTCCTGTGATGTCGGACCTTGACCCCCCTTGACCACACCCCCTTCCGCCCCCGCAAAGGACGAAAATCTGGGGCATCCACAAATCTCAGAGACTATTAAGGCTAGAGTAACCAAATTTGGTATCCGCACTTCTGTTAGATCTCAATATAAAACGTATATCTCAGAATTTCGCACCACCCCCATCCGCCCCCACAAAGAACGAAAATCTGTTGCATCCACAATATTGCACATTCGAGAAAACTAAAAACGCAGAATCATAGACAATGACCATATTTATCAGATTATTGAATCTGGATCAGATCGGATCATTTTTGTAGCCAAAAGCAACAAATCAATTTGCACTGGCTATGCAGCGCCCGACTGATTTTCTGTCTCTCTCGCACGCAATCTTTGTCGTGTCGTTTAATATTAGCAGCGTCTGCCGGATGAGAGCCATACTGACTAAGTATCGGGTATAACTGTAGAGTTGCGGTGTCCGCAGCAACTCACAACGTTCCCCCTCGTTTACAAATTGTTTCGCGCCAACTGCTTATCTACATTACATGTAGTTGCAGAAGTGGCTGTAAATTGGCAGGATAACATTTCTTACGGTATTGGCTTATTTGGTATTTATTTTTTTTTAGTAGCTATCGATAATTTGGCTAAATGCCAGGGTAACACTAAACTTATTGCTACTTTGTTTACATTGTTTTTGTTTTTAATTATTTCAGGTGGAGTATGCAGCCGTGAAGAACATCATTACGCCTATTGGTCTCGTCGTCGGCTGCGAAGTGGAATCCTTGCGAGTGTCGGCGCTAAACTGTGACTGTAGGACAGCATCAACAGGGCTGAAGCTGGCCGAGGTCCAGTGCATCGTCATTCTGGATGTGGATTACCAATTTCTGTGCAGGTGAAGTGGCTTCGTATCTGTGGAAGAATAAAAAGGTTTTTAGTTTCTTTTCAGCCGCCGCCATCATCTGGATTCTGGAGCTGCCGCCGTCCATCATCAGGTTCTCTACTGGGGCCGTCATTTGCCTGCGTAGCAGCTTCATTAGCGCTACTGCGGCTGATTTCCATATTGTGTGTTGCAAATGGATTGCGCAGCCAGTTCTCGCGTCTGACTTGGAGCAGTATTGTTTGGATGGCTGTCAGGCTTCTGTTGCTGTTTGGATTGTGCTCTTCTATCATTGCGGCATACCTTGGCCTGGCCAGCCTTTTTGGAATGTATGGGTGCGTTGCGATCTCACAGGCAAGTAAATTTGTGTGCTGCATTAGCCGAGTGTAGCAGTTCCTTCAGAGTCTGTTATAAACTTCTTCCACAGTTGCTACTTGGAGATCCGCATGCAGTGCGTTGTTGCTCACATACCGGGGAGCATTTGACATTGCTCTGAGGGCTTTGCTTTGGATCGTCTGGAGCTTGGCCATTTGCATGCTTGTAGTCAGTGGCCCCCAGACTGGCATGGCATACTGCCATATTGGGGCAATCAGCTGCTTATAGAGGAGGACCTTTGGAGGTAGTGGGAGTTTACTGTTTCCGCCGATGATCCAGTCGAGCTTTTTGATCCGGGCCCTGTTTTTAGTGACTATAGCCGCTACATGCTTATTGAAATTGAGCTTCGTATCCATATGTATTCCCAGGTATGGCATGACGGATTTATTGGCCAGGAGTTGCCCGGCTAACCTTGGAGCTGGAGTGTGTTGCTGCACAGGTGAGAGAGTGTGTAGAACATGAGCAGTTTTTGCAAGACTGATGGTTATTCCCCATTTCTTAGACCATATGGACGTTGACATGCAATGACTGCATCTATCAAGAGGCGATGCAATTACTGCACCGTCAAGTGGCCCGTGTGACACCAGCAGAAGGTGGTGTTACGCTGTTACGCGCGGATCCCAGGCAAAACGCAGCCCTCCTCCCGCCCAACCGACCGTGGGGCGCTGCCGCATGACGCGCGGTGCGTAGCCGAACCAAACGCGAGCATGCAAGAAAGAAAGATATTAGACTAACATTCGAGCATTAAGCATGCAATAAAATACAAAATACAAATACCACTACAATTTTTAATTACTAGAAAGGTGTGTAAGGATTAGTAATTTAATAAGAGGAAGAGAATTAGTGGAGGATATAATATGGTAGAGGGAATTATAATCCGAGCATAAGACCCTAAACGGTTCATGCAAGGAATAATTCGATCTACAAAGTGGAAGGAACAACGGTATAAAGTTTCTAGTCAGTCTAATAGGAATCGTGAAGTTTATGCGGCTCAACAGATCAGGGCTGTCTATGTCACCCCTGATCAAGTTGTGCATAAATATCACACCAAGCATTTTTCAACGGTTAACTAAGGATGGGAGGTTTACTAATAATAGTCTACTAGAGTAAGATGGGAGTCTTACACCCGCATCCCAGTTAAGGCCCCGCAGAGCAAAGAGTAAAAAGTTTTTCTGTACTGATTCTATACGGTCCTGGTGTACTTTGTACTGAGGGCACCATACACAGGAGCCGTATTCTAAGATCGGACGAACAAGCGAGGTATAGAGAGTCTTTGTTATATAGGGGTCGTCAAATTCCTTTGACCACCTCTTTATAAACCCAAGCACGCCCATGGCCTTATTTACCATGGTAGAAATGTGTTCGGAAAACTTTAACTTGGGGTCTAACATAACACCCAGATCATCCACCAGGGTAATTCTCTCAAGAGAACCCCCAAATAGGGTGTAGGGAGCCAACAAAGGGTTAGAACGATGAAATGTCATAATTTTGCATTTCGCGGCATTAAGGTGTAACAAGTTTGCACAACACCATGACTGAAAGCTATTGAGATCGGATTGCAAGCGAGAATGAAATGAAATGTCCTTGTACTGGACACAGAGTTTAACATCATCCGCATACATAAGTACTCGAGAGTATGTTAATACTGAAGGCAAGTCATTAATAAAGAGTGTGAAGAGTAAGGGGCCTAGATGGCTGCCCTGTGGTACTCCCGAAGAAACCTTTACTGGTAAAGAGAGGGAGGTTTTGAAGAGGACTCTTTGAGACCTAGAACAAAGATAGCTAGAAATCCATCTCAGGAGGTTGGGCGGAAACCCTAAAAGGTCAAGTTTATGTGCTAAAAGGGAATGGTTTACAGAGTCGAATGCTTTACTAAAGTCGGTGTAAATAACATCCGTCTGTAAGTTACCTTGAAAGCCTTTAATAATGAAAGAAGTAAACTCTAACAAGTTCGTGGTGGTTGATCGCCGCCTTATAAATCCATGCTGAGTTGGAGATATAAGTGACTTGCAGAGATGTTGCAAGTGCGGAGTTAAAACCTTCTCAAACAATTTGGGAATAGCGGATAAC
Organism: Drosophila persimilis; assembly: GCF_003286085.1. Classification (NCBI taxonomy): domain Eukaryota; kingdom Metazoa; phylum Arthropoda; class Insecta; order Diptera; family Drosophilidae; genus Drosophila; species Drosophila persimilis. The sequence continues at coordinate 313,865 of NW_020825410.1, read as the reverse complement.
TTTGCTATACCTCTATAATTTTTTGCATCAGACTTGCTACCTTTTTTATGGAGAGGAATTATAAACGATTCCTTCCAGATTGGGGGGAAGCAAGAGGAATCAATGGACAGGGTGAATAGTTTAAGCAATGGTCCACACAGAGCCTCGGCGCAGTACCTGAGTACACAACCTGGAACCCCGTCTGGACCCGGTGAAAACACCGGCTTAACTAGTCGAAGATCTTGAAGTAGGGAATATTCATTTAAATGCCGTTCGACCTCGGTAATCCGTATGGGTACGGTTGACCAGAGTAGCGTTCCTCAGAATAGGTGGTTTGGAAAAACTGGGCAAAAAGATCGGCAATTGCCTGATCATTATTTGCCGACGTATTACAAAATGATAGCGACGATGGGTGTGCGGACGTTCTACGCTTACTGTGTACGAAGCAGTAAAACTGTTTTTGGATCTGCCAGTGAGATCTTGCTCTCTGAATCGAGTGACTGAGCTGGTTGATCAGCTATTATCTGTGGTAATACGAAAGCTTCAATTCTTTGCGTAAAACCATTATGAAGGGATTTCATGAGCACATTTACTCGTGCTCTGCTGGTCTTTGATTGACCTCCATTGATGCCATTCGTTCAGAGATCAAGTTTATCTGTGATCCTGAATCTAGCAGTGCTCTGAAATTAGCAACCTGCCCGTTGTTGGCTTCTACTGCCACCTTTGCTGTGGCCAGAAGATTGTAACTATTGTTACTTGCTGCACCAACCGTCGGGCCTCTTGATTCTGTAGCTGCGCCTGATGCTGTTTCCAAATATAGCATCGTGTTGTGCTTCTTGTCACACTTGAAGCAGTTTCGACCAGCGCATGCGTTTGTTTTGTGATTTGTTCTAAAACAATTAACGCACATTTTTTGTTTGTGTACGCAATTTAATCGTTCTGATGGAGATTTGGAGCGAAATTCTTCGCATCCGTAGAGCCAATGGCTTGCTTTTTTGCAGAATGTGCATAAGGGAGCTCGCGTTCTCCCTGTGTTTGCTGATGCACATGTCGTGCCCTTTGGCTCTCTCCTTGATGCTGGTGGCTTCTTACTGGTTCCTAGAACCCGAATTTTTTGCTCCAAGAACTGAAGCATCGTATCCAGCGCCTGAATGTTCTTTGCGCTTCCCAATGAATTTTTATTTTTTTTTTTTATTAAGCGTTGAATCCGTACATTGCATATATCGTATCTTAACAACCCAGGTAAATAGTATTAAGGAGACCAAACCTATTGCTTTATGCAAGAGTACTTATAGAGATATAATATAGTATAGTATATAGTAATAATAAAAAAAGGTAATATTATAATATTGGGAGGGAAACTTAGAGTTGGCCAATAGTTTTGGCAAAACCCAATCTCTTCAACCGCCTCAAAGGCCTGGCAGGTAGTAATCGTCTGGCGAGCATACTATGGTGTCTAATTAGCCTGTCACTGTATCTGCTGGTGTGCCTTCCAATCTGCTCCTCTACTGTATGCAGATTCAAATCCCGATGTAGGGTGGAGCCGCGCACGTACCAAGGGCAGTTCGTTATTTGCCTCATGGCGCGATTCTGCAAGACCTGTATCCGTTTATAGTTCGATTTGGCAGCTATACCCCAAATCTGCACACCGTAGAGCCAGATCGGGGCTACACAGTGTACATAAACTGCTCTTTTGGCTCTCAGTGACATGGTGCTTCTTCTGTTAATCAGCCACCGCAATTGCTGCATTCTTTGCCCACATTTACGAGCCGTAGCTTTCAAGTGTGGACCAAAAGTAAGACGCTTATCAAGGGTGATACCGAGATACTTTGCTTGCTCTGGTTGGTCCAAAGTTACGCCTTCAAGCTTTATGGGTGGGGTGTGGTCTATGAGCGCTTTCAGGGTGAAGCATGGATTGGTGGTCTTCAGTGGGTTGACTTTTAAATTCCATCTTTTGCACCAAGCTGCCAAAGAGTAGAGGTACTCTTGGAGACCATCTGCTGCCTCAAGGCGGCACTTGGAGCTGTAGAGCAGTGCTATATCGTCCGCGTAGGTAGCAAGCAGAGCCTTATGTTGCCTCCATATGTTGCTCGCTTGGGGAGGGTAGATCTGCAGTATAGATAGAGTAAAGCAGCGGGCCAAGGACGCTGCCCTGTGGAACTCCAGCTCTCATTTGGCAAGGTGTTGAATGTGTGTTCCTGAACCTGACCATAAACTGACGTCCTTCCAAGTATGATCGTAGGACACCGTAGTATGGTGCTGGAAACAGTTTTTTAATTTTGCTCAGTAGGCCGATATGCCAAACTCTATCGAAGGCTTGCTGCATATCAATAAAGACTGCATTGCAGTATTCTAGATCATCATAGGCCTGTAGGATGTGTCCTGCCAATCTGTGGACTTGCTCCACTGTGCCGTGTCCCTCCCGAAAGCCAAACTGGTGATCCGGCAAGATACCGCATTCCTTGATGATGCCACCAAGACGATTGGCAAGAAGCCTTTCCCAGACCTTCGATAAGGAAGACAAGAGACTTATTGGCCGATACGACTCAGGGACGTCCTCCGGTTTTCCAGGCTTATGGATCATCAGGATTGTTGCTATCTTCCACTGCTTAGGGAAAAACTGCATCCTTAACATGGCGTTAAAAATGAGCACTATGTAGAGTATCGCCCGAGTGTGCTTTCAGTGTGGAATTGCACACTCTGTCAATGCCAGGAGCCTTCTTCCTCGGTAGGGACTTGATGACTTCAACAATCTCCTCAGCCCTGGCTGGTTTAATGGGTAAGGCCATTTGTAGAGGTGTTTGCAGACTATCTTTTGTCTCTTTGTACTGCGCCTCCGTGGCGAATTGGTAATGGGTGAACCTGTCCCCTAAATGATGTGCAAACGAATTGGCCTGCTCTTCTTCGTTTCTAGCAACTTCACCGTTGGGACACCGGATGGGAATCTGTCTGAACGGTTGTCTCTTAAGAGACTTAGTGGTCTTCCAAAGCGAATATCCAGCATCCACGGTGTAATCCATGGAAGAAAGCTTTTGTTCAAAGAAGTTGCTTCGAAGTTCTCTCAGGGTGTTTCGAAGTTGCTTGGCAGCCCGGTTCCATAGAGTTCGGTCCCATGGGTCTTGAGATCGGATTGCGCGTCTTCGAAGTCTCCTTTTTTGTGACAAAAGCTCTCTGGCCTCTCTTGTAAGAACTATTCCATAGGCGGCGCTTGTCGGAGGATGCGAGGGCGTTGAGGCAGCAGCAGCCATGTGTATACTCTCTGTGATGTTATCTACAGCCATCCCGATATCTTCCTCAGAGTTTAGCGAGACGTTCAGTTGAATCGACCTCTCCAAATGTTGCCTAAATGCGAGCAGATCAGTGTGCTTGGTGACTAGATGAGGGCTTGGATTTTCTATAATGCCATCTGTTTTAATGCTGATGACTAAGGCCAGATGGTCGGAGTCCAGATCCCAGCTCTGACTTATTGTTGCTCGAGAATCCGGAATACCATGATGTACTGCGAAGTCTATGCAGGACGGCGTGTGATTGAGTACATATGGGTACCTGGTTGGTGATCCAGTTGCAAGGATCTTAGCGCCAGTAGCAGAGATGGCTTCCGCTAGCTCTCGCCCCCTAGGGGAATTGTAAGTGTCTCCCCACAGCCAGTGTCGGGCAATCCAGTCACCACCAACCAAATACCTTTGCCCGCAAGCACGGAGTGCATCGATGTAATGTCTTTCCTCAATCCTGACTCTGGGAGGGCAGTAAATGGCGCTGAACTCCACATCGCCCAGTCCTGTGGCTACTTTTACTGCTGACATTTGCATGCTGCGTGTCTCAATGACCCTTTGTAGAAAATGACGAAGCGAAGTCTTAACTAAAACCGCAACTCCACCAACGCTATTATTATTCCGCGATGGCTTGAAGGCTGGATAGAAGGCATATCCATGTATTTTAACAGCTGCCCCTCTTTTAATTATGATCTCCGTCAAAAGAAGAATGTCAACGCTATTCTTGTGCGCGAAGAGCTCAACCTCTTTTGCTTTCCGTGAAATGCCGTTAGCATTCCAGATGAGAACCTTTAGTGGGTTCATTGAGATGCTGAAACGTTGTTCTGAAGCTGAAGATTAGATCCAGCCCATTGCTTAATCGTGTTGGCCAATTCAAAAACCATTTTTTCAAGTTTTTCAAGCCGTTGATTGGCTTGACTATTATGCTGCTGCTGTTCTTGCTGCTGTTGCTGTAGACACATAAGAAACTGCTGCTGCTGCTGCTGTTGGAGCTGTTGTTGCCATTGTTGAAATTGTGTCTGCTGTTGTTGTAGCAGTGCCTGAACTTCATATGAATTCTGTTGCTGGTTATTCAATCCTTGTGGCTGATGCGCTTGTAGACTATGAAAACGACGCTGAGCAGGTGTAGCAGGTATTGCATTTGAATTACCATTTGCTACGGCAGCATAGGAGGCTCCTGTATTACTTCTAGTGCCTACCAAAGGTTGGTGCTGAGCAATATTTCGCTGGTGCTGCTGTATTGTTGGTCTATTAGCCCCCTTTTTGTGACTAGACTGCAAGGTAGGAAACTGTTGCTGGTCTCCAGGAAGTGTGGTAGAGTAAGCATATGCCACTTGATTATTTAAGGGGACATGACCCGTCCTGTGCGTATTAATTGCCTTCTTTGCGGAGCCCATTGATCGGCGTAGAAACTCCTGATACCATTGGCATCCTTTATAACTGGCCATATGGCTTCCAGAGCAGTGAATGCAGGTTGGCTGTGCATCTAGGGGGCGTGTGCATTGTGAGGTTTGGTGATTTTCACCGCATCTGGCACAGTTGTGATGTCTGCGGCAGTATTTGGCTGTGTGGCCGAAATCCTGGCATCGACGACATTGAGCAATCTCTGTGGATTTTCGCATCCTTTCAATCCTTATTTTTTGGCGGCAAAGGGTCTTGACTTGGTAAATTTCGTTAAAAAAATATTAAGTTTTTCGTCCTTGTTAGTCCTTGAGCTTGGATTATGGATGTGAAGGACCTCGAAGCCCAACATTTTAAATCCGGCGGTAATATCATTGTTTAGGGTGCTATGATGTAGGTCTCTTACAACAATTCTATGAGGCTTTTCAGTCTGCAATTGGTATGTGTGGAATTGTATTCCAATGGCATCGAAACGATCCACAATTGCTCTATAGGTATCACTGTCTTTGGGGAGGATTCTGACCGTTTCCCCCTGGTTAGCTTTGACGACAACGTTATTCAAATTTGCAACGTCCTTTATGACATCAAATAAGTCATTTAAGTTGCTAATATTGACAACTATTTGCGGTGGTTTTGGAGGGCCTTTAAGCTGATTACCAGAGCTCGTTGATTCTCCTTGAAGACACTGGTCTGTATTAACTGCTTCATAAAGGTGTTCATCCATTTGGTCATTTCCAGCGTCTGCATCTACATTCATCCGAACTTCCTCATTATTACTATCACTTGGGATGTTCGTGTCAAGAATGGCAAATCTGTTGTTGGTGTTTGCCTGTTGGCTTATAGTGGGGGGCACGCCCAGGACCCGGCCGCCGCTCCCTTGACTTGATGACTTCAACAATCTCCTCAGCCCTGGCTGGTTTAATGGGTAAGGCCATTTGTAGAGGTGTTTGCAGACTATCTTTTGTCTCTTTGTACTGCGCCTCCGTGGCGAATTGGTAATGGGTGAACCTGTCCCCTAAATGATGTGCAAACGAATTGGCCTGCTCTTCTTCGTTTCTAGCAACTTCACCGTTGGGACACCGGATGGGAATCTGTCTGAACGGTTGTCTCTTAAGAGACTTAGTGGTCTTCCAAAGCGAATATCCAGCATCCACGGTGTAATCCATGGAAGCAAGCTTTTTTTTCATGACTAAAATTTTTTGTTCAAAGAAGTTGCTTCGAAGTTCTCTCAGGGTGTTTCGAAGTTGCTTGGCAGCCCGGTTCCATAGAGTTCGGTCCCATGGGTCTTGAGATCGGATTGCGCGTCTTCGAAGTCTCCTTTTTTGTGACAAAAGCTCTCTGGCCTCTCTTGTAAGAACTATTCCATAGGCGGCGCTTGTCGGAGGATGCGAGGGCGTTGAGGCAGCAGCAGCCATGTGTATACTCTCTGTGATGTTATCTACAGCCATCCCGATATCTTCCTCAGAGTTTAGCGAGACGTTCAGTTGAATCGACCTCTCCAAATGTTGCCTAAATGCGAGCAGATCAGTGTGCTTGGTGACTAGATGAGGGCTTGGATTTTCTATAATGCCATCTGTTTTAATGCTGATGACTAAGGCCAGATGGTCGGAGTCCAGATCCCAGCTCTGACTTATTGTTGCTCGAGAATCCGGAATACCATGATGTACTGCGAAGTCTATGCAGGACGGCGTGTGATTGAGTACATATGGGTACCTGGTTGGTGATCCAGTTGCAAGGATCTTAGCGCCAGTAGCAGAGATGGCTTCCGCTAGCTCTCGCCCCCTAGGGGAATTGTAAGTGTCTCCCCACAGCCAGTGTCGGGCATTCCAGTCACCACCAACCAAATACCTTTGCCCGCAAGCACGGAGTGCATCGATGTAATGTCTTTCCTCAATCCTGACTCTGGGAGGGCAGTAAATGGCGCTGAACTCCACATCGCCCAGTCCTGTGGCTACTTTTACTGCTGACATTTGCATGCTGCGTGTCTCAATGACCCTTTGTGGAAAATGACGAAGCGAAGTCTTAACTAAAACCGCAACTCCACCAACGCTATTATGGCAAATCTGTTGTTGGTGTTTGCCTGTTGGCTTGTAGTGGGGGGCACGCCCAGGACCCGGCCGCCGCTCCCTCGTTTAGATTTAGGATAGGATGACAAAGTCTGATCGTTTTTTCTTTTGTCCGTTGTAAGGAAGTTCTCAGGCCGAGGTACAGCTTCTCAGTCTGTCCAGGGCCCGGTCCTTCCCCATAGCAAAATTTGTTGTGTGAGGACCTAAGGGGAGAGCCGCTCGTGGCGAAAGCGCGCCCGTGGGGTGGATCGTGGGACGGTCGGGCCTGGCCCGGCCACGAGGCGTGGGTGAAGCCGTGCTTGGGAGCTGCAGAGACGTGCGTTGGGGGTCATGTGTGGCGGGAGAAGAGGTTTGGATCAGGGATCGGAAGGATATGGGAGAGGGGAGCCCAGCTTAGCAGATGCCGCATGATCCACGACTCACATCTGCGTCGCCAGGTCCCCAGGGCGAGGGTGTAGGAGAGGGAACCCAGCTTTGCGAATGCCGCGTGAATCCACGACTCACATCCAGCATCGCCGGGTCCCCAGGGGGAAAAGGTACAGGAGATGAAAAACCCAGCTTGGTGAATGCCGCATGATCCACGACTCACATCCACTTCGCTGGGCCTCCCGGGAAAAGGGAAGAGAGGGGGAGGGGGGAGTGAGTGACTCCTACGGACGAATGTTCTGAGACAGGTGGGTTGAGGTTGGTGTCTTTATTGTTTTCGGATCATTGTTGAAATTGTGTCTGCTGTTGTTGTAGCAGTGCCTGAACTTCATATGAATTCTGTTGCTGGTTATTCAATCCTTGTGGCTGATGCGCTTGTAGACTATGAAAACGACGCTGAGCAGGTGTAGCAGGTATTGCATTTGAATTACCATTTGCTACGGCAGCATAGGAGGCTCCTGTATTACTTCTAGTGCCTACCAAAGGTTGGTGCTGAGCAATATTTCGCTGGTGCTGCTGTATTGTTGGTCTATTAGCCCCCTTTTTGTGACTAGACTGCAAGGTAGGAAACTGTTGCTGGTCTCCAGGAAGTGTGGTAGAGTAAGCATATGCCACTTGATTATTTAAGGGGACATGACCCGTCCTGTGCGTATTAATTGCCTTCTTTGCGGAGCCCATTGATCGGCGTAGAAACTCCTGATACCATTGGCATCCTTTATAACTGGCCATATGGCTTCCAGAGCAGTGAATGCAGGTTGGCTGTGCATCTAGGGGGCGTGTGCATTGTGAGGTTTGGTGATTTTCACCGCATCTGGCACAGTTGTGATGTCTGCGGCAGTATTTGGCTGTGTGGCCGAAATCCTGGCATCGACGACATTGAGCAATCTCTGTGGATTTTCGCATCCTTTCAATCCTTATTTTTTGGCGGCAAAGGGTCTTGACTTGGTAAATTTCGTTAAAAAAAATATTAAGTTTTTCGTCCTTGTTAGTCCTTGAGCTTGGATTATGGATGTGAAGGACCTCGAAGCCCAACATTTTAAATCCGGCGGTAATATCATTGTTTAGGGTGCTATGATGTAGGTCTCTTACAACAATTCTATGAGGCTTTTCAGTCTGCAATTGGTATGTGTGGAATTGTATTCCAATGGCATCGAAACGATCCACAATTGCTCTATAGGTATCACTGTCTTTGGGGAGGATTCTGACCGTTTCCCCCTGGTTAGCTTTGACGACAACGTTATTCAAATTTGCAACGTCCTTTATGACATCAAATAAGTCATTTAAGTTGCTAATATTGACAACTATTTGCGGTGGTTTTGGAGGGCCTTTAAGCTGATTACCAGAGCTCGTTGATTCTCCTTGAAGACACTGGTCTGTATTAACTGCTTCATAAAGGTGTTCATCCATTTGGTCATTTCCAGCGTCTGCATCTACATTCATCCGAACTTCCTCATTATTACTATCACTTGGGATGTTCGTGTCAAGAATGGCAAATCTGTTGTTGGTGTTTGCCTGTTGGCTTGTAGTGGGGGGCACGCCCAGGACCCGGCCGCCGCTCCCTCGTTTAGATTTAGGATAGGATGACAAAGTCTGATCGTTTTTTCTTTTGCCCGTTGTAAGGAAGTTCTCAGGCCGAGGTACAGCTTCTCAGTCTGTCCAGGGCCCGGTCCTTCCCCACAGCAAAATTTGTTGTGTGAGGACCTAAGGGGAGAGCCGCTCGTGGCGAAAGCGCGCCCGTGGGGTGGATCGTGGGACGGTCGGGCCTGGCCCGGCCACGAGGCGTGGGTGAAGCCGTGCTTGGGAGCTGCAGAGACGTGCGTTGGGGGTCATGTGTGGCGGGAGAAGAGGTTTGGATCAGGGATCGGAAGGATATGGGAGAGGGGAGCCCAGCTTAGCAGATACCGCATGATCCACGACTCACATCTGCGTCGCCAGGTCCCCAGGGCGAGGGTGTAGGAGAGGGAACCCAGCTTTGCGAATGCCGCGTGAATCCACGACTCACATCCAGCATCGCCGGGTCCCCAGGGGGAAAAGGTACAGGAGAGGAAAAACCCAGCTTGGTGAATGCCGCATGATCCACGACTCACATCCACTTCGCTGGGCCTCCCGGGAAAAGAGAAGAGAGGGGGAGGGGGGAGTGAGTGACTCCTACGGGCGAATGTTCTGAGACATGTGGGTTGAGGTTGGTGTCTTTATTGTTTTCGGATCATTTCCCTACTTAAACTCCCGAGCCTGCAGCGGGGAAATAAACGCCAAAAAAAACTTATATTAAACAACATGTGGGCATGGATATGTAAAACAACTGCGGGAATGTTCTGTCTATACCTGCCTACTGCACCGATCTGCTCCCCCCCAGAGCTCACATACGTGAGCCTTGTTTCCCTCCTTTGGGGTCCTGGTATCCCGCGGCGGGTCCTCGTCACTTCGGCTTGTCTTGTACACCGCGTGGTCACTGCTTGTTTTTTTACACGGCGCGGTCGCGGCTTATTTTCACATTTTTGGCTTCCGACACACAACCGGTCTTGCTCAGCCCTCGGAGATCACTCCTGAGCCTGGCCCGCGCTGGACCGTGCCAGGCCTCTGCTTTGTCTTTTTCAGCTTCTCTGCCGCTTCGTGGCTGCGCAGCTTCGGCTGTCGGCCTCGGCGGCGTGGGCGATCGGCTGCGTCTGTGTATTCTCTGCTTCGCCGTCGGCTCTTTCCTCGGCTGCGTGGGCGTAAGGCCGATCGGCGGCTTCTCTGCCGCTCTAGCCGTTCTCTTCGTTGCGTTCTCTTGCTAATAAAAAAAACCTCACTGTTTTGGTTTTCTTAGCCTATTTCTTATTTTAATTGAGGAACTGAGGATTCATTTGTTTGTCTTGGTAATAATAATAATACTAGTAATATAATGAGATAATGAGATAATAATGAAATTAGGTAACAACCGTCGGGGCGGTCCCTTCAAGGGATGATGTCGTGATCTCTATTGTGGAGGCTTATGCCTTCACACTCCCTTCCTACTTCGGGGTGGGGCGCGGTGAAATGCGCACCAAGGTTCCACTGATGGATACGCGGAAGCGTTGGCCGTCGTGGTATTCCAGGCTGCGGATCCGGCCGCGCCCGTGACGCGCCGCGTTTACCTGAGCGCTGGCGCCTTCCAGCAAGCTTTGCGGGATGCGACGGTCAGGCGTGCTGACCCGCCAGGCGACTGGGTCGATTGGACATTCTTGCTCCTCCTGCAGCGCGTTTAGCTCGGGCATCTCGTCGAACGCTGTGAGCAGTCCGCCCGCTTCTGCTTCTTCCAAGCCCAATGACAGGTCGCTGTCCTCCTTTGGGTGGCTCGGGTTTCCTAGTTCGGCCTCTCGGGTCGTGCAGCTCGTCGATTTCGGGTTCGGGGCGTTGTGGTCGGTGGGAACTGGCGATAGCCACTTCATTGGTGCGTGGTCCAGCGGCTGCCAGTCGGGATTCACCCTTCTTTCCGGGGCTGTCGCCTCCTCCTGCGCGTCCCACTCCTGCAGTCTGGCGTGCCACCCGTCGTCCCAGCTGGTGTCCGGGATCGGGCCGTTTGGGTTCGCCTGCCCTCCCAAGATCCAGGCTACCTCCTCGTCTCCGTCATCCCTGGGTATCGGGGACACGGGGCCGTCCTGTAGGCCGAGTTCCTGGAGTAGTTGGGGCAGCTCATTGCCGGTTACGCGGCTGGGTGGCTCGTGTTCATCCTGAAGGCCGAGGTTCCGGAGCCGTCGGGGCAGCGCATCGCCCAGACTGTCGTCGCGGATCCGTAGCTGAGTGGTATCGTCCTCTCCTAGGAGCGGTACCTCTTCGCCGCTTGCGGTGTCGTTGTCTGCCGCCGCGATGATCTCCCTCTCGGGCCTGGGTTGAGTGATGGGCCGTGGATGGGCGAGCAGCAGCTGCAGGGTCTTATCGGCGTCCTTCCAGGTGGTCCAAGGGGCCACGTCCACCGCGATGTTGGCTGGAGTGTCCTTCTGGCAGTTGGCCAGCCCATCTTCGTCCTCGCTCACGTCTGAGTATGGGCACGTCGCGGCCCGCTCGGCCTCCAGTTGGCGGTTTAGCTCCCGGACGGAGTGCTTGACCCATGGACGGCCACCCGCTTTCCCGAAACGTCGGTCGTGCAGGAACTCTTCATCGGTGCTCGAATGGCAGGTCGGCTCCCTGTGCTTGTCGGCCTCCATCGTCGGGCTGGTGAACCTTTCGTCGGAGCTGCTGTCGTAGTTCGGCCGTGGGGTCAGCGGGTTTCCCATGCGGTACAGGTAATAGGTCGGTGGTGGTGGGGACCGCAGCCGCAGTTTGTGCGCGACTGGGGAGCTGCTCTGCCCCTCGGAGTTGGGGTCCAGGCTGACGTGCCCTGGCTCGACGCGTCTTCGAGTCGCGCGTGGGGTGACGGCGGTGCCTGTTCCTTGGCCTGGATGCTTGCGGTGGCGTGGGCGTCTTGGTGGCTCCTGCTGGGCCCGGCCTGCTCGGACCTCCCCGTCTGAGTCCGATGACCGCATCGCCTCCACTGTGATGATTCCCGACGGATTGTTTCGCGACGTGCTCGGACGGACGACGTCGTTGAGCCATGCCCAGGTCGTGGTTGTCGCCCGGCGGGGCGACGGTGGGCCTTCGGGGCGGGCCCGACGTCGGGATGGCCTAGGTGGCCTGGGTGTTCGTGGTATGGCTCCTGTCGATGGGCCATGCTGCGTTGTGTTGCCTGGTTCTGCTTGCGGGTCCGGGGCGTGGTGTCTTGCTGGTGGTTGGCTGGTCGTGGACCGTGGTTGCCTTGAGCTGGGCGGCGACGCACCCCTAGGATGCCCCTCCGTGCCATCCTCTGCCTCTAGAGGCTGTGCGTCGCTCGTCCTTGGGTTGTCCATGTCGGATCTGGTGGGGGGAAGAAACCTTGTTTGGTTAGAACCTGACCTGTGCCACTGATGTGCCCTGTGCCCTGGGTTTCCCTGATCGGTGCATTTTCTAGTTCTGGCTATTTCTTACTCTAATCCCTTAAGGGGAGTTAAGCTAGCTTACTGCGTGTGTACGCGGTTGCCCCTTGCGGGGCGAGGACATTATGGCAGCGCACCACCATAAGTGGCCCTCATGAACTCGCGGTTTTCCTGGTGCTGGGGTCGTCGTCATCGTTGTCTTCGTTGTCTTCGCTGGTGAGTGTGTGCTCGTTGTCGTGGTAGGCCTTGAGGTCGGCTAGTCCGGCCGTTCGTCGTTGTCTTCCCGGATGCTTCTGGAGTCGTGCTATGGTGGGAGAAATAAATTTAATTACTTTGTAAGGCCCCTCATATTTGGGAGCCAGTTTGGCAGCGAAGTTGTCCGCCGCTTTGGACAGGTGATGTTGGCGGAGCATCACGAGCGTCCCGATCGTGGGTCTCCATTCGCGTCGACGTAGGTTGTAGGTCCTGCTCTGCGTCTGTGATGCCTGCTGGGTATTTTCCTGTACGATGGCGAAGATTTCCTTGAGTCGCTTGGCCTTGTCGGTTGGGGTCTCTGTCACTTCGCCTAGTCCTGGGGTCGTCTCTTCGTACAAGGCTCCAGGCAACCGAGGTTCCCGGCCGAGTACGATGAATGCTGGGCTGAAGCCTGTGGTGTCCGATGTGCTGCTGTTGATGGCTAGGCTGAGTTCGGGCAGCAGCTCGTCCCATGTCCGCTGGTCTCCATCGATGTACTGGGCGATCATGGTTTTGATCGTCCTATTGGCTCGTTCCGTGGGGTTTTGTTGTGGCGTATAGGGCGCCGTGTACTCCAGTTCCATGCCTGCTAGTTTGCAGAACTTTCGGAAAGAACGACTTGTGAATTGGGTCCCGTTGTCGCATACGAATTTCCGTGGTGTTCCGAAGCGGCTTAGGATCCGTTCCCGGAAAGCGGTCTCCAGTAGTGCGGTGGTGGCCTTGCGGAGTGGGACCAACTCCACCCACTTGCTGAAGGCGTCGAAGAACACCAGCAACATAGTATTGCCGTGTTTGGATCGGGGCAATGGTCCAATGAAGTCGGCGCAGACGATGTCCAGTGGTTCCTGGGCTTGGCGGGTGTGCATCTTCCCTCCTGGTTTGGTTTGACTCACCTTGTACTGCTGGCACTTGGTGCACTGCTGGATATATCGGGCGATATCTCGGTGCAGTCCGGGCCAGTAGTACCTCTGGGCTATTCGTGTCGCTGTCTTCCTGATTCCGAGGTGTCCTGCTGTCGGATGGTCGTGGCACTCTTCTAGCACGCGTCGGCGGTGGTCCTTGTGGACACATAGTTTCCATTTGATAGGGTCTTCTTCGCTGGTTCCGCTGCTGGCTCGTTTGTATATTTGGTCGCTCTCGATGATGAACTCCGGATGTCCTTCCGGCTGTTCCTGGATCCGCTTGCGGAGCCTCTGCAGCCAGGGGCAGGGGCAAGGGTCCCGGTCTTCGTCCACTCGCTGCAGGGTTTCTACTGGTTGTCGTGAGAGGGCGTCAGCCACAACGTTCTGGCTTCCTCGGCGGTAGTGGATGTTAAACCGATATTGCTGGAGCTCCAAGGCCCAGCGGGCGATGCGTCCCGTTGGATTATCGATGGAGTTCAACCACTTCAAGGCGAGGTGATCCGTGATTACATCGAAGTGGTATCCTTCCAGAAAGCATCGGAGCTTCCGGATTGCCCAGACTATGGCAAGGCACTCTTTCTCGGTGGCCGAGTAGTTTTCCTCTGCCTTGGGTAGTCGACGGCTTGCGTAGGCGATGACTCTTTCTGGTCCGTCGATCTGTTGTGTCAATACTGAATGCCTGATGTTGTTCGTCTGTCCACTCCCACATTTGATCCTTTTTGAGCAGGTTGGTCATGGGCTGGACCACCGTGGCGAAATTAGGGACGAAGCGTCGGTACCAGGATGCCATCCCGATGCAGCGTCGCAGTTCTTTCAGTGTGGTGGGCGGTGCTAGTTTCTGGACTGCGCTGACCTTGTCTGGGTCCGTGTGGATGCCTTGTTCGCTGATGACATGGCCGAGGTAGACTAAACTCTTCCTGAAGAAACTACACTTGTTTCTGTTCAGTCGGAGGTTCGCCTCTCGCAGCCTCCTGAAAACCTCGCGAAGGTGGTCGATGTGTTCTTCTAGCGTGGCTCCGATGACGATGATATCGTCGAGATACGCGAACGCGTACGGCTCCATGGTGGGTCCGATGACGCTGTCCAAAGCTCGCTGGAACGTCGCTGGGTCTGAGTGCAGGCCGAAAGGCATGACCTTCCACTGGAAGAGTCCTCTGCCGGGGACGGTAAATGCTGTTGCCTCTCTGCTGCCCTCGGCCACCGGGATCTGCCAGTATCCGTTTTTGAGGTCCAGCGTGGAGATGTAGCGAGCGTGGCGAAGTCTCTCGAGGATGTGGTTAATCCGTGGCAGCGGATATGCGTCCGGCACCGAGCGGGCATTTAGCTGGCGATAATCCACGCACATTCGCATTTCTCCGGTCTTCTTTCCTACCAAGACGATTGGGACGCTGTGGGGACTGTGGGATGGCTCGATCCTTCCGTCCCGTAGCAGCTCGTCCACCTGCGCGTTTATGATCTTCTGCATGGCCGGGTTCTTCGGGAAATAGCGCTGCTTCACGGGCCTGTCGTCTCGCATTGTTATCGTGTGTTCGGCGATGTGGGAGACTCCAGCTAGTCCGTCGAATTTCGCCAGTTCTTCTTCCAGAAACTTGCCTGCCCACGGCGTGGGGGGTGGTTCGGGGTCTGGGTCTTGCTGCCACGGCGATAGGTCCTCCAGTTCCAGAGCGGTAATGGCGGCCACGATCGCGGTCTCGTAGTCATCCGAGTCGGCTGGGCGAAACGGGTTGCGTTCCCGAGCTATCTCGGTGTCGGCTAATGGCTCCAGTTGGTAGTCCGTCGTCGGGGTTTCTGTGATCTCGTCCTGTGGTATCGGGGTTCGTGGCTTGCGTGATGTCTGTCGTGCTGGGTTACTACCTGGTGACTCCCGGTTCGATGAGCTGGCCCTGGAGTGGTCCCGCGGGGCCGCAGCTATCTTTGCTGAAGTATTCTGGTGATTCCTGGGTCCTGTTGCTGACTCCCGGTTCGATGAGCTGGCCCTGAGTTGGTCCAGCGGCGCTGAAGCTATCTCGGCCGAAGTTTTCTGCTTTCTGCCGTGTCCTGTTGGTGACTCCTGGTTCGACGAGCTGGCCCTGTATTGATCCAGTGGAGCCGGAGCTGTCTCTGCCCAAGTCCCTTGCTTCCTGCTGTGTCCTGCTGGTGACTCCTGGTTCGACGAGCTGGCCCTGGATTGATCCAGTGGAGCCGGAGCTGTCTCTGCCAACGTCCTCTGTTTCCTGCTGTGTCCTGTTGGTGACTCCTGGTTCGACGAGCTGGCC
This sequence comes from Drosophila persimilis, assembly GCF_003286085.1. Taxonomy (NCBI): domain Eukaryota; kingdom Metazoa; phylum Arthropoda; class Insecta; order Diptera; family Drosophilidae; genus Drosophila; species Drosophila persimilis. The sequence goes on along the minus strand of NW_020825410.1, from coordinate 298,420 downwards.
CTGGATTGATCCAGTGGAGCCGGAGCTGTCTCTGCCAAAGTCCTCTGTTTCCTGCTGTGTCCTGTTGGTGACTCCTGGTTCGACGAGCTGGCCCTGGATTGATCCAGTGGAGCCGGAGCTGTCTCTGCCAAAGTCCTTTGTTTCCTGCTGTGTCCTGTTGGTGACTCCTGGTTCGACGAGCTGGCCCTGGATTGATCCAGTGGAGCCGGAGCTGTCTCTGCCAAAGTCCTTTGGTTCCTGCTGTGTCCTGTTGGTGACTCCTGGTTCGACGAGCTGGCCCTGGATTGATCCAGTGGAGCCGGAGCTGTCTCTGCCCAAGTCCCTTGCTACCTGCTGTGTCCTGTTGGTGACTCCTGGTTCGACGAGCTGGCCCTGGATTGATCCAGTGGAGCCGTAGCTGTCTCTGCCAAAGTCTTCGTTTTGTTGCGTCGTCCTGTTGGTGTCGGGGTTCGTGCTGGGGAACTGGCCATGGTTGGTTCCATCGGTGTCGCAGTTCGTTCCGTCGTAGCTTTCTTCGTGTCCTGTTGTGGTGGCGTAGTCCTGGGGTTGTTGCTTGATCTTGTCTGGTAGGGCTTTGTTGTCGCTGCGGTTGGATGGTTCGTGGTTGGCTGTGGGGTGTTGGTCTGCGGCTGGTCTCGGATGGCAGTGGAGTCCGCAAACGTGACAGACCGTGGGCGTGGCTGGGCGGTGCATGATGGTATCGTCCCGGCGGGTTTCTGCTGCAACTTCAGCTGTAGATATGCCCGTCCGCAGTGGATCCTTGCGCGGATGCCACAGAGGAAGTCGAGTCCCAAGATGAAGTCGTCTAATACCGTGGGGAGTATAAGAAGAGATACCTGTGTTTCTTGCTGATCCAGGCGCACTGTGACTGCTATCGCTTGGTTGATCTCCTTCCTGGTTCCATCTGCCAGGCGGATCCTGGTCCTCACCTCTCGCCTGCTCTCGGTCGTCCCTATCTCCTTCGCCAGCCGCTCACTGATGAAGGATCGTGTGGCGCCAGTGTCGAGGGTGGCCGCAAATGCTCTCCCATTGATGTCCACCAGGGCAGCGATCCTTCATCCGGTCATGCTTAATGGGTGTGTTTCTTCTGTTCCTGGGTGCGCGCCTCCGTCCATGTCCCAGTTGGGCGGAGACCCGACCCGTTTCCCGACGCGGGTTTCCGGCAGCAGTTGATGGTCCGGACCCCTCGGTGGCCACATTCCCAACAGAACAGCTTCTGTCGGTTTGTGCACGCACCACTGAAATGGCCGTTTTCCCCGCAGTTCCGGCAGGCTCGTTGTACATCGATCGCCTGCTCTTGCTCCTGGCCGATTCCTCGGTTGGCGATCTCGGTTTTCCCGGGTGTCTCGTGTGTGTTGCCTCGTTGTGGGTTGGTTCCATTGCCGATATAGGCGGCTCGATGGTTCTGCGTGGTCCCGATGCTACGGAGTGCGTCTCGGTCCCGCGCGGTTTCGTAGGCCGAGACGAGCTGGGTCAATTCTGTGAGTGATCGGAAATCTTGTCTGCGCGTGTACATTTGATACTCCGGACGGAGATTTTCGTAGATCCGCTCGAGTTCCTGTTCCCGAGTATACTGGGCTCGCTGCATCATCAGACGCAACTCGATAAGGTAATCCCGGAAGGATTCCTTGGGCTTCTGTTCCCGACTTCGTATGGTGTCTTCCAGCCGCTGGAAGTATCTGGGGGGCAGGAAGAATTCTAGGAATTCTTTCCGAAAGTCTGTCCAATTCTGACCCTGCATCTGAAAAGTTCGGAACCATCCTTCGGCCTTACCTGTAAGGAGACCGGAGATGGCTCGCGGCAACTGCTCTGGGCTCCCGCCGTATGATTCCACTCGCTCCTCGAGCCTTTCGATGAACGCTAGTGGGTCCGCGTGGCCGTCGAAAGTAAATCCCGGAGTTTGTCCGCCAGTAATGAGTATGAAATCTCACCCCTCCGGGGCGTGAGACCCGATGTCCCTGAGGAAGACGTGGCTGTTCTCCGTCTGGTCTGGTCCAGTGGTAGTGGGTCCTGGCTCGTGGTTCTTGCTGGCCGCCTCTGGTCTGATTCCTTGGAGTGGTCCTTGGGCATCTCGTTGTGGTTGCTCGTCCTGAGCGGCCGGCGTCTCGGTTGCTGACCCGCGGTATCCGTGGGTGGATCCTTGTCTCGTGCTGGGCAGCTCGGGTACGATTAATCGCAGTTTTGGTCCCTCCTTGCTGTCTTCCATCTTCTTCCGGCTCTCTGGCCCGGGTGACGTGGCTGGACTCCGGTGGTCCCTGGGGCTCGGTATGTTCCCAAAGTGCGTGGCCAATTCGTCCAGCCTTGCTTGCACGGCTTCGGGGTGCCCTGGGCGTGCGATGAATGCGGTGATCCGGCTCCGTAGGTCCTCTACAGTCCCAGTGTCTCCTAGTCCAAACTCCTTAGCTAGGCTCTGCAGCTCGTCCTTCCTGCGGGACGCTATCCAGCGGATGTTCATCCTGATCCTGGTAAACTAATCGTGGCACCGGTGCGAGTCCTTATCAGCACGGTCTGGGGCTCCTGTACTAGGATACACGGCACTGGGTGGGGAGTCTTGTTCGAAGGACACGCGGCACGGTACTGGATCGGTTATCCTATACTAGGATACACGGCACTGGGGTGAGGGATCCTGTTCGACGGACACGCGGCACGGTACTAGATCGGTGATCTTGTACTAGGATACACAGCACTGGGTTGGATGATCCTGTCGAAGTATACGTGGCGCGGTACAGGGAAAGGTTCTGTCTGACTGCTCGGTGGTAACTGTCTGACTGCCCGGTAACAACTGCCTGACTGCCCGGTAACAACTGCCTGACTGCCCGGTAACAACTGCTTGACTGCCCGGTAACAACTGCTTGACTGCCCGGTAACAACTGCCTGACTGCCCGGTAACAACTGCCTGACTGCCCGGTAACAACTGCCCCGACCGGTGTTCCTGCTCCGCCTTATATTGGCCGCGGCCATGGCTTTGTGGCCGAGGGCTCCTCTGCCATGTAGCTGCTCCTCTGCGTTCGCCGGCTGTCCCTCGCTGCTCCGTTGTTCTACCGCTGCTTCGCTGCTTGGCTGCTCGGTCACTCTCTCGCTGCTCTGTCACTGCCTGGCTGCTCTGTCACTGTCTCGCTGCTCTGTCACTGCCTCGCTGCTCTGTCGCTGCTGCTCTTCCGCTCTGCCGCTGCCTCGCTGCTCTGTCGCTGCTGCTTCTCTGCTCTGCCGCTGCCTCGCTGCTCTGTCGCTACTGCTTCTCTGCTCTGCCGCTGCCTCGCTGCTCTGTCGCTGCTGCTTCTCTGCTCTGCCGCTGCCTCGTTGCTCTGTCGCTGCTGCTTCTCCGCTCTGCCGCTGCCTCGTTGCTCTGTCGCTGCTGCTTCTCCGCTCTGCCGCTGCCTCGTTGCTCTGTCGCTGCTGCTTTGTTGCTCTGCCGCTGGTCTGTCGCTGGTGCCGCTTTGTCGCCGTCGCCTGCCAAAGTTTTAGGCGCCGTCCGCGGCCATTTTCTCCCGGCACGCGGTGCTGTGTCTTCGGCGTCTCTCCCCGTCTCTTTCTGTCGCGTAGGTGGCTGGCCGCGTGGTTTTCCGCGTCTCTCCCCGTCTCTTTCTGCCTCGTAGGTGGCTGGCTGCGTGGTTTTCCGCGTGGTTTTCGCCGGCGCGTCTGGGACACGTGCCGTCGGCTGTTGCTAGGGGGGTATTAGAGAAACCAGCCTCAGCTGTACATAAGTCGAGGGATCAAAGATTGGTGCTGGCTATTCGCCGGGACTCTGATTTTGGGGGCTGCTAATCACTGATTTGAAGTTTTCCTTTCCTTTCTCCTGCTACTTTTCCTGATCCGTGGGTCCTAAGCATCGTTTGCTGTTTTGCTTTTGTGGGTCTTGCCTTTTAATTGTGGGCTGCTGCTTGGTTCCCTTTTCACTTTTTCACTTGTTCCCTATGCTCACCGACTCTCCCCTCGTGGGTCCCTGCTCGGGCGCCATCTGTAAGGAAGTTCTCAGGCCGAGGTACAGCTTCTCAGTCTGTCCAGGGCCCGGTCCTTCCTCACAGCAAAATTTGTTGTGTGAGGACCTAAGGGGAGAGCCGCTCGTGGCGAAAGCGCGCCCGTGGGGTGGATCGTGTGACGGTCGGGCCTGGCCCGGCCACGAGGCGTGGGTGAAGCCGTGCTTGGGAGCTGCAGAGACGTGCGTTGGGGGTCATGTGTGGCGGGAGAAGAGGTTTGGATCAGGGATCGGAAGGGTATGGGAGAGGGGAGCCCAGCTTAGCAGATACCGCATGATCCACGACTCACATCTGCGTCGCCAGGTCCCCAGGGCGAGGGTGTAGGAGAGGGAACCCAGCTTTGCGAATGCCGCGTGAATCCACGACTCACATCCAGCATCGCCGGGTCCCCAGGGGGAAAAGGTACAGGAGAGGAAAAACCCAGCTTGGTGAATGCCGCATGATCCACGACTCACATCCACTTCGCTGGGCCTCCCGGGAAAAGGGAAGAGAGGGGGAGGGGGGAGTGAGTGACTCCTACGGGCGAATGTTCTGAGACAGGTGGGTTGAGGTTGGTGTCTTTATTGTTTTCGGATCATTTCCCTACTTAAACTCCCGCGCCTGCAGCGGGGAAATAAACGCCAAAAAAAACTTATATTAAACAACATGTGGGCATGGATATGTAAAACAACTGCGGGAATGTTCTGTCTATACCTGCCTACTGCACCGATCTGCTCCCCCCCAGAGCTCACATACGTGAGGTGGCTCACCCTTGTTTCCCTCCTTTGGGGTCCTGGTATCCCGCGGCGGGTCCTCGTCACTTCGGCTTGTCTTGTACACCGCGTGGTCACAGCTTTTGTTTTTACACGGCGCGGTCGCGGCTTATTTTCACATTTTTGGCTTCCGCCACACAACCGGTCTTGCTCAGCCCTCGGAGATCACTCCTGAGCCTGGCCCGCGCTGGACCGTGCCAGGCCTCTGCTTTGTCTTTTTCAGCTTCTCTGCCGCTTCGTGGCTGCGCAGCTTCGGCTGTCGGCCTCGGCGGCGTGGGCGATCGGCTGCGTCTGTGTATTCTTTGCTTCGCCGTCGGCTCTTTCCTCGGCTGCGTGGGCGTAAGGCCGATCGGCGGCTTCTCTGCCGCTTCGCTCTCTTTCATCTGTGTATAGCCGTTCTCTTCTTTGCGTCTCTCTTTCGTGTGTGTATAGCCGTTCTCTTCGTTGCGTTCTCTTACTAATAAAAAAAACCTCACTAATTTTTTTTGTTTTCTTAGCCTATTTCTTATTTTAATTAAGGAACTGAGGATTCATTTGTTTGTCTTGGTAATAATAATAATACTAGTAATATAATGAGATAATGAGATAAGATAACAGGAGATAATAATGAAATTAGGTAACAACCGTCGGGGCGGTCCCTTCAAGGGATGATGTCGTGATCTCTATTGTGGAGGCTTATGCCTTCACCCCGTTCTCCGTTTTTGAGCATCCAGAAGTCGTTCGGCAGCAGTGCGAAGTGTTTTTGCCTCAGTGTCGTCGGGGCATGTGGATATGGAGTTTTCTTGGCTATCAAAGCTTAGTGCAGGGCAGATACTGCTTATTGTAGCAGTTGCCATGGTGTAGGTGGTGTTGTTGGTGGCACTAGTGAATGTTACTGTTGTTGTGGTTTCTGTGCATGTAGAGCGTTCAGCCTCTGAACGGTACTCAGAACGAACCTCAGAAGGTAATTTTCCTGATATTAGAAGCATTCTCTCATGATCAGACCGCTTATTTCTAAGCCGAGAGTCAGATGAACTATTCGCATTCATTATACCGTAGCTGATAAGCGAAGTTTTTATTGCCCCTCTTGTGCGGCTGTGCGCAGACTGAGGGGAATGTCTTGCCCGAAGGGCAGTGAATACAGTTGTAAAAACAATCACAAATGTGTTTTTTGTTTTTGTCCAATTGCCGACACCGCACGAAGCAGCACCCGAATTTATGATGTGTGCTATTTTTAGCACACAAGAGAATGCTCCGTTAAAGCAGAATAAAGAAAACAACTTTGCACAAGCGCGACACAACCGATCTCTATGAAAGTTGATTCGAGACTCATTCCCAATGATTGCTCATACAAGGCCTTATTTGTTACATCCAGTTTGTTTCTGATAATGGCAATCAATATCGGATCCCATGTATATATATTGATGCCCAATCCCTTTAGTGATGCAAGGGATTCTATGGTTGTTATATACAACTCTTTTAATGACTTGGGATCGTCATTAATTGTTTGGTGATTGAGGAAGCGGTTCAGTACCGTGTTCGAAACATCTCTGGGATTGTTGTATGCGTCAACTAGTATTGGCTGATTTTGCCAATGCTCTTTGGACCTTACTTTCCAGTGTTAGGTAGGATTCCATGTCATATCGTCCTTCCACTGGGTCCTCATATTCCTCATGAATTGTGAAGTGGACTTCCTGCGCTTGAGTCCATAGTGATTTTATCAAATCACTTGATGTGCGTCCTTCCGCCTCTGAAAGTTGTTCCAGATTGCGTTTAACGGACTCTACTATGGACTTTTGTCGGCGACATAGTGAAAGCAGTTTGCTGTAATCCTTCGAGGGCTGCTGGATCAGACCGCTTTCTTTGGGATCTACTGGAGGATACTCATGCTTTTCTTTAAAGACGATTTACCGTTCCCCACGAGCACTAGACGTCTGTGATAGCTTATCCATGCATTCGGTAAAGATCGTAATGTGTTGCTTACATGTTGTACGTAAGTCTTCACGGAATTTTACGTATTCATCCGTTTTGTCTGTATCGCGAAGTTTGGAGTCGTTTTTGTTGAAGCGATTCCACGCATTTTAGAGTGCTGATATTTTGGCTTGAAAATAAGAAGCCGTTTGCTTTCGTTCTTGGGAATCTTTTTTAAAGTTCCGAATGCACCTCGATATTTCCTCACCAATCTCTTGCTGCACATCCATTGCCATTGTAGCGGTAGCTTCTGCCTCCATATGTGTATCCATTCTATCTGTTTGTACTTATTACTTTTCGACCCGTTGGGAGTGTTTTATTTGCTTTGCAGCTGGATACGCTCCGAATCGCAACCGTTGTTGGTCAGAAAGGTAATAGTACAGGTGATGTGTTGGATGGAGGGATTTGTGCTGTTTCCAATTTATGGAACGCACGTAACAACAAAAATTGTTTACCTTGGTGGTAATCGAATTCAGAATCAGATTTGCCAAAGTGCTACTTATTGGTAGGAGATGCTACCGTAAGTGTATGGCCTGATGCCAAATTTTTATTGAAGATTTCCTGTCGACTGCTTCAATCTGATGTCCAGATCGAATCCTTTCACTGTAGCTTGTTAGACAGTTTGAAAGGATGACCAAGGTCGGGGTCACCAAATGTTAATGTGTCTGTGTGTGTGTGTGTGCAGGAAGCTGGGTTGCATACGGTACATAAACCGTCTACAGTTTGGTCGTCTCAACTAGAACTTGAACCAGTTGGACTGCGGAGTGGGTATCCTACGGTGCGCAAGGGAGGATCTGAAGACACAGCGACAGCCTGTGATGATTGCGATGGAAGATGAGTGACAGGCAGCTATGGTACTGTTTCTGATACTGATTTTTATTGAACAAATGCATCTTCTTATATAGCTAGCAGTGGTACTCTTATTCTATGGGAAGGAACGCACAGGCGCCTTGTGAGTGTATTTTTAGATTGGGTACACTTACTCTGTGCGGGGGTTATATTTCAGTGCATTTACTTAGGTACTTGGCAGCAATAAAGTAGATAGTTTATTGATTGATCCCTTTTGGTGGGTTCGAGTTTACAAGTGCGGCACGGTACTGGATCGGTGATCCTATACTAGGATACACGGCACTGGGGTGAGGGATCCTGTTCGACGGACACGCGGCACGGTACTAGATCGGTGATCCTGTACTAGGATACACAGCACTGGGTTGGATGATCCTGTCGAAGGATACGTGGCGCGGTACAGGGAAAGGTTCTGTCTGACTGCTCGGTGGTAACTGTCTGACTGCCCGGTAACAACTGCCTGACTGCCCGGTAACAACTGCCTGACTGCCCGGTAACAACTGCTTGACTGCCCGGTAACAACTGCTTGACTGCCCGGTAACAACTGCCTGACTGCCCGGTAACAACTGCCCCGACCGGTGTTCCTGCTCCGCCTTATATTGGCCGCGGCCATGGCTTTGTGGCCGAGGGCTCCTCTGCCATGTAGCTGCTCCTCTGCGTTCGCCGGCTGTCCCTCGCTGCTCCGTTGTTCTACCGCTGCTTCGCTGCTTGGCTGCTCGGTCACTCTCTCGCTGCTCTGTCACTGCCTGGCTGCTCTGTCACTGTCTCGCTGCTCTGTCACTGCCTCGCTGCTCTGTCGCTGCTGCTCTTCCGCTCTGCCGCTGCCTCGCTGCTCTGTCGCTGCTGCTTCTCTGCTCTGCCGCTGCCTCGCTGCTCTGTCGCTACTGCTTCTCTGCTCTGCCGCTGCCTCGCTGCTCTGTCGCTGCTGCTTCTCTGCTCTGCCGCTGCCTCGTTGCTCTGTCGCTGCTGCTTCTCCGCTCTGCCGCTGCCTCGTTGCTCTGTCGCTGCTGCTTCTCCGCTCTGCCGCTGCCTCGTTGCTCTGTCGCTGCTGCTTTGTTGCTCTGCCGCTGGTCTGTCGCTGGTGCCGCTTTGTCGCCGTCGCGTGCCAAAGTTTTAGGCGCCGTCCGCGGCCATTTTCTTCCGGCACGCGGTGCTGTGTCTTCGGCGTCTCTCCCCGTCTCTTTCTGTCGCGTAGGTGGCTGGCCGAGTGGTTTTCCGCGTCTCTCCCCGTCTCTTTCTGCCTCGTAGGTGGCTGGCTGCGTGGTTTTCCGCGTGGTTTTCGCCGGCGCGTCTGGGACACGTGCCGGCGGCTGCTGCTAGGGGGGTATTAGAGAAGCCAGCCTCAGCTGTACATAAGTCGAGGGATCAAAGATTGGTGCTGGCTATTCGCCGGGACTCTGATTTTGGGGGGTGCTAGTCACTGATTTGAAGTTTTCCTTTCCTTTCTCCTGCTACTTTTCCTGATCCGTGGGTCCTAAGCATCGTTTGCTGTTTTGCTTTTGTGGGTCTTGCCTTTTAATTGTGGGCTGCTGCTTGGTTCCCTTTTCACTTTTTCACTTGTTCCCTATGCTCACCGACTCTCCCCTCGTGGGTCCCTGCTCGGGCGCCATCTGTAAGGAAGTTCTCAGGCCGAGGTACAGCTTCTCAGTCTGTCCAGGGCCCGGTCCTTCCCCACAGCAAAATTTGTTGTGTGAGGACCTAAGGGGAGAGCCGCTCGTGGCGAAAGCGCGCCCGTGGGGTGGATCGTGTGACGGTCGGGCCTGGCCCGGCCACGAGGCGTGGGTGAAGCCGTGCTTGGGAGCTGCAGAGACGTGCGTTGGGGGTCATGTGTGGCGGGAGAAGAGGTTTGGATCAGGGATCGGAAGGGTATGGGAGAGGGGAGCCCAGCTTAGCAGATACCGCATGATCCACGACTCACATCTGCGTCGCCAGGTCCCCAGGGCGAGGGTGTAGGAGAGGGAACCCAGCTTTGCGAATGCCGCGTGAATCCACGACTCACATCCAGCATCGCCGGGTCCCCAGGGGGAAAAGGTACAGGAGAGGAAAAACCCAGCTTTGCGAATGCCGCGTGAATCCACGACTCACATCCAGCATCGCCGGGTCCCCAGGGGGAAAAGGTACAGGAGAGGAAAAACCCAGCTTGGTGAATGCCGCATGATCCACGACTCACATCCACTTCGCTGGGCCTCCCGGGAAAAGGGAAGAGAGGGGGAGGGGGAAGTGAGTGACTCCTACGGGCGAATGTTCTGAGACAGGTGGGTTGAGGTTGGTGTCTTTATTGTTTTCGGATCATTTCCCTACTTAAACTCCCGCGCCTGCAGCGGGGAAATAAAAGCCAAAAAAAACTTATATTAAACAACATGTGGGCATGGATATGTAAAACAACTGCGGGAATGTTCTGTCTATACCTGCCTACTGCACCGATCTGCTCCCCCCCAGAGCTCACATACGTGAGCCTTGTTTCCCTCCTTTGGGGTCCTGGTATCCCGCGGCGGGTCCTCGTCACTTCGGCTTGTCTTGTACACCGCGTGGTCACAGCTTTTTTTTTACACGGCGCGGTCGCGGCTTATTTTCACATTTTTGGCTTCCGCCACACAACCGGTCTTGCTCAGCCCTCGGAGATCACTCCTGAGCCTGGCCCGCGCTGGACCGTGCCAGGCCTCTGCTTTGTCTTTTTCAGCTTCTCTGCCGCTTCGTGGCTGCGCAGCTTCGGCTGTCGGCCTCGGCGGCGTGGGCGATCGGCTGCGTCTGTGTATTCTCTGCTTCGCCGTCGGCTCTTTCCTCGGCTGCGTGGGCGTAAGGCCGATCGGCGGCTTCTCTGCCGCTTCGCTCTCTTTCATCTGTGTATAGCCGTTCTCTTCTTTGCGTTCTCTTTTCGCTGCGTGGCCGTCGTGTGCGTCTCTCTTTCGTGTGTGTATTCGCTGCTGCTTCTCCGCTCTGCCGCTGCCTCGTTGCTCTGTCGCTGCTGCTTTGTTGCTCTGCCGCTGGTCTGTCGCTGGTGCCGCTTTGTCGCCGTCGCCTGCCAAAGTTTTAGGCGCCGTCCGCGGCCATTTTCTCCCGGCACGCGGTGCTGTGTCTTCGGCGTCTCTCCCCGTCTCTTTCTGTCGCGTAGGTGGCTGGCCGCGTGGTTTTCCGCGTCTCTCCCCGTCTCTTTCTGCCTCGTAGGTGGCTGGCTGCGTGGTTTTCCGCGTGGTTTTCGCCGGCGCGTCTGGGACACGTGCCGTCGGCTGTTGCTAGGGGGGTATTAGAGAAACCAGCCTCAGCTGTACATAAGTCGAGGGATCAAAGATTGGTGCTGGCTATTCGCCGGGACTCTGATTTTGGGGGCTGCTAATCACTGATTTGAAGTTTTCCTTTCCTTTCTCCTGCTACTTTTCCTGATCCGTGGGTCCTAAGCTTCGTTTGCTGTTTTGCTTTTGTGGGTCTTGCCTTTTAATTGTGGGCTGCTGCTTGGTTCCCTTTTCACTTTTTCACTTGTTCCCTATGCTCACCGACTCTCCCCTCGTGGGTCCCTGCTCGGGCGCCATCTGTAAGGAAGTTCTCAGGCCGAGGTACAGCTTCTCAGTCTGTCCAGGGCCCGGTCCTTCCCCACAGCAAAATTTGTTGTGTGAGGACCTAAGGGGAGAGCCGCTCGTGGCGAAAGCGCGCCCGTGGGGTGGATCGTGTGACGGTCGGGCCTGGCCCGGCCACGAGGCGTGGGTGAAGCCGTGCTTGGGATCTGCAGAGACGTGCGTTGGGGGTCATGTGTGGCGGGAGAAGAGGTTTGGATCAGGGATCGGAAGGGTATGGGAGAGGGGAGCCCAGCTTAGCAGATGCCGCATGATCCACGACTCACATCTGCGTCGCCAGGTCCCCAGGGCGAGGGTGTAGGAGAGGGAACCCAGCTTTGCGAATGCCGCGTGAATCCACGACTCACATCCAGCATCGCCGGGTCCCCAGGGGGAAAAGGTACAGGAGAGGAAAAACCCAGCTTGGTGAATGCCGCATGATCCACGACTCACATCCACTTCGCTGGGCCTCCCGGGAAAAGGGAAGAGAGGGGGAGGGGGGAGTGAGTGACTCCTACGGGCGAATGTTCTGAGACAGGTGGGTTGATGTTGGTGTCTTTATTGTTTTCGGATCATTTCCCTACTGAAACTCTCGCGCCTGCAGCGGGGAAATAAAAGCCAAAAAAAACTTATATTAAACAACATGTGGGCATGGATATATAAAACAACTGCGGGAATGTTCTGTCTATACCTGCCTACTGCACCGATCTGCTCCCCCCCCAGAGCTCACATACGTGAGCCTTGTTTCCCTCCTTTGGGGTCCTGGTATCCCGCGGCGGGTCCTCGTCACTTCGGCTTGTCTTGTACACCGCGTGGTCACAGCTTGTTTTTTTACACGGCGCGGTCGCGGCTTATTTTCACATTTTTGGCTTCCGACACACAACCGGTCTTGCTCAGCCCTCGGAGATCACTCCTGAGCCTGGCCCGCGCTGGACCGTGCCAGGCCTCTGCTTTGTCTTTTTCAGCTTCTCTGCCGCTTCGTGGCTGCGCAGCTTCGGCTGTCGGCCTCGGCGGCGAGGGCGATCGGCTGCGTCTGTGTATTCTCTGCTTCGCCGTCGGCTCTTTCCTCGGCTGCGTGGGCGTAAGGCCGATCGGCGGCTTCTCTGCCGCTTCGCTCTCTTTCATCTGTGTATAGCCGTTCTCTTCTTTGCGTTCTCTTTTCGCTGCGTGGCCGTCGTGTGCGTCTCTCTTTCGTGTGTGTATAGCCGTTCTCTTCGTTGCGTTCTCTTACTAATAAAAAAAACCTCACTGTTTTGGTTTTCTTAGCCTATTTCTTATTTTAATTAAGGAACTGAGGATTCATTTGTTTGTCTTGGTAATAATAATAATACTAGTAATATAATGAGATAATGAGATAAGATAACAGGAGATAATAATGAAATTAGGTAACAACCGTCGGGGCGGTCCCTTCAAGGGATGATGTCGTGATCTCTATTGTGGAGGCTTATGCCTTCACACCGTTCTCCGTTTTTGAGCATCCAGAAGTCGTTCGGCAGCAGTGCGAAGTGTTTTTGCCTCAGTGTCGTCGGGGCATGTGGATATGGAGTTTTCTTGGCTATCAAAGCTTACTGCAGGGCAGATACTGCTTATTGTAGCAGTTGCCATGGTGTAGGTGGTGTTGTTGGTGGCACTAGTGAATGTTACTGTTGTTCTGGTTTCTGTGCATGTAGAGCGTTCAGCCTCTGAACGGTACTCAGAACGAACCTCAGAAGGTAATTTGCCTGATATTAGAAGCATTCTCTCATGATCAGACCGCTTATTTCTAAGCCGAGAGTCAGATGAACTATTCGCATTCATTATACCGTAGCTGATAAGCGAAGTTTTTATTGCCCCTCTTGTGCGGCTGTGCGCAGACTGAGGGGAATGTCTTGCCCGAAGGGCAGTGAATACAGTTGTAAAAACAATCACAAATGTGTTTTTTGTTTTTGTCCAATTGCCGACACCGCACGAAGCAGCACCCGAATTTATGATGTATGCTATTTTTAGCACACAAGAGAATGCTCCGTTAAAGCAGAATAAAGAAAACAACTTTGCACAAGCGCGACACAACCGATCTCTATGAAAGTTGATTCGAGACTCATTCCCAATGATTGCTCATACAAGGCCTTATTTGTTACATCCAGTTTGTTTCTGATAATGGCAATCAATATCGGATCCCATGTAGATATATTGATGCCCAATCCCTTTAGTGATGCAAGGGATTCTATGGTTGTTATATACAACTCTTTTAATGACTTGGGATCGTCATTAATTGTTTGGTGATTGAGGAAGCGGTTCAGTACCGTGTTCGAAACATCTCTGGGATTGTTGTATGCGTCAACTAGTATTGGCTGATTTTGCCAATGCTCTTTGGACCTTACTTTCCAGTGTTAGGTAGGATTCCATGTCATATCGTCCTTCCACTGGGTCCTCATATTCCTCATGAATTGTGAAGTGGACTTCCTGCGCTTGAGTCCATAGTGATTTTATCAAATCACTTGATGTGCGTCCTACCGCCTCTGAAAGTTGTTCCAGATTGCGTTTAACGGACTCTACTATGGACTTTTGTCGGCGACATAGTGAAAGCAGTTTGCTGTAATCCTTCGAGGGCTGCTGGATCAGACCGCTTTCTTTGGGATCTACTGGAGGATACTCATGCTTTTCTTTAAAGACGATTTACCGTTCCCCACGAGCACTAGACGTCTGTGATAGCTTATCCATGCATTCGGTAAAGATCGTAATGTGTTGCTTACATGTTGTACGTAAGTCTTCACGGAATTTTACGTATTCATCCGTTTTGTCTGTATCGCGAAGTTTGGAGTCGTTTTTGTTGAAGCGATTCCACGCATTTTAGAGTGCTGATATTTTGGCTTGAAAATAAGAAGCCGTTTGCTTTCGTTCTTGGGAATCTTTTTTAAAGTTCCGAATGCACCTCGATATTTCCTCACCAATCTCTTGCTGCACATCCATTGCCATTGTAGCGGTAGCTTCTGCCTCCATATGTGTATCCATTCTATCTGTTTGTACTTATTACTTTTTGACCCGTTGGGAGTGTTTTATTTGCTTTGCAGCTGGATACGCTACAATGGCAATGGGCAATGACGCTATGCGTCAACATACAACAATCCCAGAGATGTTTCGAACACGGTACTGAACCGCTTCCTCAATCACCAAACAATTAATGACGATCCCAAGTCATTAAAAGAGTTGTATATAACAACCATAGAATCCCTTGCATCACTAAAGGGATTGGGCATCAATATATCTACATGGGATCCGATATTGATTGCCATTATCAGAAACAAACTGGATGTAACAAATAAGGCCTTGTATGAGCAATCATTGGGAATGAGTCTCGAATCAACTTTCATAGAGATCGGTTGTGTCGCGCTTGTGCAAAGTTGTTTTCTTTATTCTGCTTTAACGGAGCATTCTCTTGTGTGCTAAAAATAGCATACATCATAAATTCGGGTGCTGCTTCGTGCGGTGTCGGCAATTGGACAAAAACAAACGAGGGGGAACGTTGTGAGTTGCTGCGGACACCGCAACTCTACAGTTATACCCGATACTAAGTCAGTATGGCTTTCCTCCGGCAGACGCCGCTAATATTAAACGACACGACAAAGAGTGCGTGCGAGAGAGACAGAAAATCAGTCTGAGCGTGATGTCACGCGCTGCGTAGCCACTGCAAATTGATTTGTTCCTTTTGGCTACAAAAATTATCTGATCTGATCCAGATTCAGCAATCTGATAGATATGGTCGTTATCTATGATTCTGCGTTTTTAGTTTTCTCGAATCTGCAATATTGTGGATGCAACAGATTTTCGTCCTTTGTGTGGGCGGAAGGGGGTGGGGCGAAATTTTGAGATACACGTTTTATAGTGAGATCTAACAGGAGTGCGGATACTAAATATGGTTACTCTAGCGTTAATAGTCATTGAGATTTGTGAATATCCCCAGATTTGCATCCTTTGCGGGGGCGGAAGGGGGTGTGGCGAAATTTTGAAACAAACTCGTCTCGGTCTGATATATTAGGAGTGTGGATACCAAGGGGACGGACAGACGGACAGACGGACGGACGGACAGACGGACAGACAGACATGGCTCAATCGACTCGGCTATTGATGCTGATCAAGAATATATATACTTTATGGGGTCGGAAACGATTCCTTCTGGACGTTACACACATCCACTTTTACCACAAATCTAATATACCCCAATACTCATTTTGAGTATCGGGTATAAAAACACATTTGTGATCGTTTTTACAACTGTATTCACTGCCCTTCGGGCAAGACATTCCCCTCAGTCTGCGCACAGCCGCACAAGAGGGGCAATAAAAACTTCGCTTATCAGCTACGGTATAATGAATGCGAATAGTTCATCTGACTCTCGGCTTAGAAATAAGCGGTCTGATCATGAGAGAATGCTTCTAATATCAGGCAAATTACCTTCTGAGGTTCGTTCTGAGTACCGTTCAGAGGCTGAACGCTCTACATGCACAGAAACCAGAACAACAGTAACATTCACTAGTGCCACCAACAACACCACCTACACCATGGCAACTGCTACAATAAGCAGTATCTGCCCTGCAGTAAGCTTTGATAGCCAAGAAAACTCCATATCCACATGCCCCGACGACACTGAGGCAAAAACACTTCGCACTGCTGCCGAACGACTTCTGGATGCTCAAAAACGGAGAACGGTGTGAAGGCATAAGCCTCCACAATAGAGATCACGACATCATCCCTTGAAGGGACCGCCCCGACGGTTGTTACCTAATTTCATTATTATCTCCTGTTATCTTATCTCATTATCTCATTATATTACTAGTATTATTATTATTACCAAGACAAACAAATGAATCCTCAGTTCCTTAATTAAAATAAGAAATAGGCTAAGAAAACCAAAACAGTGAGGTTTTTTTTATTAGTAAGAGAACGCAACGAAGAGAACGGCTATACACACACGAAAGAGAGACGCACACGACGGCCACGCAGCGAAAAGAGAACGCAAAGAAGAGAACGGCTATACACAGATGAAAGAGAACGAAGCGGCAGAGAAGCCGCCGATCGGCCTTACGCCCACGCAGCCCACGCAGTTCTATCTGTTTGTACTTATTACTTTTTGACCCGTTGGGAGTGTTTTATTTCCTTTGCAGCTGGATACGCTCCGAATCGCAACCGTTGTTGGTCAGAAAGGTAATAGTACAGGTGATGTGTTGGATGGAGGGATTTGTGCTGTTTCCAATTTATGGAACGCACGTAACAACAAAAATTGTTTACCTTGGTGGTAATCGAATTCTATAGCTGTTTTTCTGTTGGCTGATAACCTGAATATGTCAGATTTGCCAAAGTGCTACTTATTGGTAGGAGATGCTACCGTAAGTGTATGGCCTGATGCCAAATTTTTATTGAAGATTTCCTGTCGACTGCTTCAATCTGATGTCCAGATCGAATCCTTTCACTGTAGCTTGTTAGACAGTTTGAAAGGATGACCAAGGTCGAGGTCACCAAATGTTAATGTGTGTGTGTGTGTGTGTTTGCAGGAAGCTGGGTTGCATACGGTACATAAACCGTCTACAGTTTGGTCGTCTCAACTAGAACTTGAACCAGTTGGACTGCGGAGTGGGTATCCTACGGTGCGCAAGGGAGGATCTGAAGACACAGCGACAGCCTGTGATGATTGCGATGGAAGATGAGTGACAGGCAGCTATGGTACTGTTTCTGATACTGATTTTTATTGAACAAATGCATCTCCTTATATAGCTAGCAGTGGTACTCTTATTCTATGGGAAGGAACGCACAGGCTCCTTGTGAGTGTATTTTTAGATTGGGTACACTTACTCTGTGCGGGGGTTATATTTCAGTGCATTTACTTAGGTACTTGGCAGCAATAAAGTAGATAGTTTATTGATTGATCCCTTTTGGTGGGTTCGAGTTTACAAGTGCTATTGTCTATTCTTAGTTGCTAATGTATTTTTCGTGTCGTCATAGTCATTTACATGAAATGACATGGACAATTTTATTTATGAGTATTTGTGTATGACGGCCGTCAGCCGTCGGGTGCTACAGGGGGATAAACGGATGTCGGGTCGGCTCGTCACAACTGTAGACTCGGAACGGGGCACAGGCGCCTCGGGTTCATGGCTTGCCCTGGATCCAAGGTGACTGTGCTCCGCGTCATAGGATACAGGTGGGCACGAGCGAACCGGCACCCGCCGTAAGTATACACACTGGCGGAAGTGCGGCTATATTCTCCCCGTGAGGGCGTCTGGAAACAGGTCCTGGTACGGTCATGTGTCTGCCAGGATGCTGGCTAATTGTAGTCGGGCGGAGAGAAGAAAACTCTCAGTGAAATAACCCCAATCCAAGGTGACACTGTCATATGCCGAGGGATGCATGGCCGAGGGGGTGCTCGGTCGCTTATATGCGGACTCTGGATACCTGCCGACCTCCAGTTTTAATAAGGCTTCCCGGGGCACGCGGGCTATGCCCCGGGCGACTAACCCCTTCCCGCCTACTCGTGGGATCAAATATGCCAAATTTAAATATTACAACAAAAAACACCGCAAAGGAGCACGGCACTCCTCCTAAAGTGCCGGAGGGAAAAGACCATCCCTCTACAAACGCATCTGGGAAACCAGTGCCCAAAAAGACGGGGAAGGAGACTAAGTCGGTCCACCGTCTCGAGGCAGCAGGCGCTGTGAGGAGAGGACCGAAAAGCCAATCGGGCCAATCCACGTCGGGGGGCCGCAAGGGCCACCCGGTTACCGGGCGGACGACCATGCAGAGCGATATCGCGGCTGGCGGACCCCTTGGGACCGGGAACCCCTTGACAACCCCGGCAGGCAGCGCCTCTGCCTCGAAAGATAGGCCCAAGCTCCAGGACAAAAGACGTGCGGCCTTCATCCTGGGCAACGACGACCCGGTGTTCCTGGCGTCTGCCCAGGGAATCGAATCGCGGCGATGGGCCAAGACAGTCCCTGCCCGACTACCAGCCAGCCAAAGCTGGCAAGGCCATAGCCAAGGCCCCAAGCAAGCGGCAACGCTCGGCGGAGGACACCGCCACACAAGTCCAACAGGCCAAGAGGACGAAGACACTGAGCAACCGCTCGTTTGCCGAGGTGTCGAGGGGAAAAACCCTGATTGGAGTCCTAGACAGGGGCTCTAAAGACGGGCGGATCCCTAGGGACAAGTGGCACCTCGTGGAAAACGAGCTCCAAGACCGTTTCCTCCAGGAGTTGGAGGAGAATGGAGGACCACCGCCCAAGTGTGAGGACGCCGGGTGGCACCAAGGCAGGGTGAAAGCCATCGCCTGCCAAGATGCTCGCTCGGCGGCCCTCTACGCGAAGGCTGTAGCGTCGCTCAAGGAGGTCTACCCAGGAGCCCAGCTGGAGGTCGTGAAGTGGGAGGACATCCCCAGCAAGCCGAGGGCCAGATCGTGGGTCTCGGCGAAGCCTGCAGAGCCGGATAAGATTCTCCGGATTCTGCAGGTCTGCAACCCCCACCACGACACGGAGGGCACTGTGTGCTACGGCTACAAGAAGGTAGTCGTAGTACCGTACAAGTCCGACTCCAAAGGCATGCAACCGACGGTCTAGCCAGACCTGGAGCCCCCGGAGATCCCTAGTATGAAGATCAAGCCTGCGATGTCAGACGTGGCATCAGTGGTGTCGGATGACATCCTAGATGGTTACGTGTCAGACGTGAGCGATCTCACTAGGGATCTCAAGCACATCGGGGTCGCGGAGGAGTTGGACTCCTCGGAGAGCGACCACGACAGGACAATGGTGGAGGTGAACCTCAGGAATGTCACTGATACTCCTGCAGATAAACCTCCACCATTGTAAGGCAGCATGCGCTGCTCTCCTGCTCCACCTAGGGAGGGGCTCATTCAGGAGCCCTGGATCCTCGGAAACAGGGTCTCTGGTCTGAGGACTCCTGACTATAAGCTATACCTAGCTGACTCCGCAGGTAAAACTCGCACCTGCATCCTTGCAAAAAGAGATTTGCACTTATTTTTGCTCCCAAATTTCAGCAATGAAGACCAAACAGCAGTGAGCCTCGAAGGCCAGGGATGTTCACTGAGAATCTGCTCCACGTACATGGGTCACGACCAACCAGACCCCCCTCCACAGGCGCTCAGGGCGCTAATCACACACTGCGAGGCCAAGGACACCGGCATAATCGTAGGGTGCGACGCCAATGCACACCACTGCCAGTGGGGAAGCACTGACACCAACGAAAGGGGTGAGTACCTTTTCAACTATTTACTGACCACTCAGATGGTCCTTTTAAATAGGGGGAGTGATCCCACCTTCATTATTAAAAACCGCAAGGAGGTCCTGGACCTCACACTTGCCTCTCATGAGTTACACGGGAACATCGTATCCTGGAGGGTCCTGGAAGAGCACTCCTTCTCGGACCACAGGTACGTGGAAACCGTATTCTCTTTTTCACTACCAAGACCAGCTCAATTTCGGAACCTTAGGCGGACAAACTGGGCTCGGTACTCAGACCACCTCTGTCGTGTTCTCCCTGAGACTCCACCTGAGGAGGAGATCTCCAGGGAAGCCACGACTCATCTTGTTAAACTATTTACCGATGCCTGCAATGAGGCGCTCGATAAATCCTGCCCCTCTAGCAAGAGCAGAGGCCGGAAGAAACCTGAATGGTGGAATCCGAAACTGAGGGAACTCCGGAAAGACTCCCGAAGACTCTTCAATAAAGCTAAGGCTGAAAACGCTGAGCAGAACTGGGCCGATTACAAGGCCAGTCTGTCAGTTTACAATAAAGAACTGAGGAAAGCCAAACGCGCCTCATGGCGTAAGTTCTGTAGCGACATTGAGAATAACTCGGAAGCCTCGCGCTTGCGCAAAGTTCTCTCGAAGACTACACCCACTCTGGGCTACCTGAAGAACGCCGACCAATCATGGACAACGTCCAGCAATGAGTCGCTAAATCTTCTCCTTAGCACCCACTTTCCCGGCTGCGTTGAAAACAGACCACACTACATCGCGGCTCCCTCCGTTGCCTCAAGTGTTATCATGAACCTGCTAAGCCAGGAGAACATTTCCTGGGCAATAAAAAGCTTCAAACCATACAAATCCGCGGGACCAGATGGTATCATCCCTGCCCAACTGATTCACGCTGGACAAAAAGCCACTAATTGGCTCAAAAGGATATACGAGGGAATCTTCTCCCATGGATATATCCCGGAAACCTGGCTTCATACCAAAGTCGTCTTCATCCCCAAGGCAGGCAAGCCCTCGCACACTGCCCCCAAAGATTTCAGACCCATAAGTCTATCGTCCTTCCTTCTGAAGACGATGGAACGGCTTTTGGGGATGCATCTCACGGTAAATATTCCGCCTAGTCTATTCTCAGACTCCCAGCATGCCTATCGGAAAGGAAGATCCACCGAAACGGCCCTACACACGATCACATCGATCATAGAAGCGTCCCTCAACTGTAAGGAGTACACCCTGGTAGCCTTCCTCGACATAGAAGGCGCCTTTAATAACATCCTCCCGACCGCCATCACGGGTGCACTGACGGACATGGGGGTTGACTCCCGGACGGTGAGCCTGATCGATCAGATGCTACAATGCAGGACGGTTGAGGCATCACTGGGGACGTCAACGTCCACCAGATTTGTCAGTAGAGGCACCCCGCAGGGCGGAGTCCTCTCGCCCCTCCTATGGAACGTGGCAGTGAACGAACTGCTGCGGGAGATAGAGGAGGGTGGCTGCCGCGTGGTGGCGTATGCGGACGATGTTGCTATAGCATTCTCGGGTAAATTCCCGCAGACGCTGTGTGAGTGCCTGACAAGCACTCTCATGAAGATGTCAAAATGGGCAGACAAATGCGGTCTAGGCGTCAACCCGTCTAAAACAGAACTGGTGCTCTTCACTAGGAAGTACAAAGTTCCGGCACTGATTCCCCAAGACTATGTGGGGAAGCGCTAATCTTCAGCAACAACGCCAAGTATCTTGGTCTAATCCTCGATAGAAAGCTCGATTGGAAATTGAGCATAGAGGATAGAGTAAAGAAGGCCACAGTAGCCCTCTACACTTGCAGGAAAGCCATCGGACTAAGATGGGGAATGACCCCCTATATAGTTCGGTGGCTTTACACCACCATCATACGACCCAACATGATCTATGGAGCGGTAGTATGGTGGCCAGCCTTAGACAAAAGGACATGCCTTAAACTCAGCAGAGTTCAACGCATGGCAGAGCTATGCATAACTGGCGGGCTACGCAATACTCCAGGGGAAGCCCTGGATACTGTGCTGGACCTCCTCCCCATAGATCTCATGGGAAAGAAAGTGGCAACACTTTCCGCACTCAGAATGAGAGAAGCCAGACTGTGGAAAGCGTCCGCGGTTGGGCACTCGGGAATCCTGACGAGACACCCGCAACTACCAGAGAGGACAGATTATTGTGTCCCTAGTGATCACCTCTCGACGCCTTTCCAGGTATCAATCCCACTTAGGGAGGACTGGGAGATGGGCGAACCAGGACCCGCAAATGCGGTTCACTTCTACACTGATGGCTCAAAGTTAGACGTCCGCGTGGGGGGCGGAGTCTACTGCAGCGAGCTGAACATCAGTCATTGCTTCAGGCTCCCGGACCACTGCAGTGTGTTCCAGTGTGTCTGTCTGTCCGTCCGTCCGTCTGTCCGTCTGTCCGTCCCCTTCAGCGCCTAGTGCTCAAAGACTATAAGAGCTAGAGCAACGATGTTTTGGATCCAGACTTCTGTGATATGTCACTGCTACAAAAATATTTCAAAACTTCGCCCCGCCCACTTCCGCCCTCACAAAGGGCGAAAATCTGTGGCATCCACAATTTTAAAGATACGCAGAATCGTAGAGAATGACCATATCTTTTAGACTGCAGAATCTGAATTGGATCGTATTATTATTATAGCCAGCATCAAGAAAACAATTTAATTTTTTCTCGCCCTCTCTCTCTCTAACACACACGTAGCATTGGCGGCTTTGCTTAGAGTAAAACATTAGCGCCCAGATCTCAGACTCTATAAAAGCTAGAGCAACCAAATTTGGTATCCACACTCCTAATATATCGGACCGAGACGAGTTTGTTTCAAAATTTCGCCACACCCCCTTCCGCCCCCGCAAAGGATGCAAATCTGGGGATATTCACAAATCTCAGGGACTATTAAGGCTAGAGTAACCAAATTTAGTATCCGCACTCCTGTTAGATCTCACTATAAAACGTATATCTCAAAATTTCGCCCCACCCCCTTCCGCCCCCACAAAGGACGAAAATCTGTTGCATCCACAATATTACACATTCGAGAAAACTAAAAACGCAGAATCATAGAAAACGACCATATCTATCAGATTGCTGAATCTGGATCAGATCAGATCATTTTTATAGCCAAAAGGAACAAATCAATTTGCACTGGCTACGCAGCGTCCGACGTCACGCTCAGACTGATTTTCTGTCTCTCTCGCACGCACTCTTTGTCGTGTCGTTTAATATTAGCGGCGTCTGCCGGAGGAGAGCCATACTGACTTAGTATCGGGTATAACTGTAGAGTTGCGGTGTCCGCAGCAACTCACAACGTTCCCCCTCGTTTCATTACTCTGTCTGCTGCTGAAACGCGGTGGCCAGAGTTGCTTGTTTTGCTCAAAAAAAACGTAGATAGGGAGATCATTAGCGAAGAAGAAGCAATGAATCTACCCTACACCAAAAAGAAGCGACTTATCAGGGCAGATCCAGTTACTTGTGCTTGGTATTTCGATTATAGGTATAGGATCTCATCGGATGGATTGTTTCTCCAGACTATCATCTGATGGAATTGTTCCTCCGGATTCATCCACACTTTCCGGTACATCTTTTCTATGTCCGCTGTGAATACGTACTTATGAATTCGAAATCGTAGCAGAATGAACATAAGTTCGCTCTGAACGGTGGGTACAGCCTGCAGAATGTCGTTCAAAGATTTCCCGCTTGTTGATTTGCATGATGCATCGAACACTACCCGAAGCTTTGTGGTGGTGCTGTCAGGTTTGAGTACACAATGATGTGGAATGAAGTAGTGCCTTTTGGGAACTTTTGATGCTGGCACAATCTTCATATGTCCTAGTCCTTCATACTCTTCCATGAAGTCCACATAACTCTTCCAAGTTTCTGTTGAGCTTCGCCGCTCCAACGCTAGGAATCTTTTTGTTGCGGTTTCCAACGACTCCCCCAGGGCTGAAGGGTGTTCGGAAAATGGGAGCTTTACAATAAAACGGCCGTCTGAAGCTCTCTGAAGATTTTCTATAAAATGAGCTTCACACCGTGCTTCCACTGGAGTGCGTGGTTTGTCTTCCGTCTCTAGATTGTCCAGAGTCCAGAATCTTTTCATGAGCTCGTTTACTCCCGTTGCACAAATGGGGGAGGAATTGTGGGCAGATTGACTTTTCCTGCCACAATCCATCCCAGTTTCATGTTTTGGGCCTCCTGTCCGTAGCTGCTGTTGATCTGGTAGCAGCAGCGAGTAGTAATGCTCGGCTCCGATTAGCATGTCGATTTGGCCTGGCTTATGGAAGTTTGGATCTGCCAGTGAGAACTTGCTCTCTGAATCGAGTGCCTGAGCTGGTTGATCAGCTATTATCTGTGGTAATACGAAAGCTTCAATTCTTTGCGTAAAACCTTTGTGAAGGGATTTCATGAGCACATTTACTCGTGCTCTGCTGGTCTTTGATTGACCTCCAATTCCTTCGATCCGTAATGTTGTGTCTTTTAGTTTGAGGGACAACATTGATGCCATTCGTTCAGAGGTCAAGTTTAGCTGTGATCCTGAATCTAGCAGTGCTCTGAAATTAGCAACCTGCCCGTTGTTGGCTTCTACTGCCACCTTTGCTGTGGCCAGAAGATTGTAACTATTGTTACTTGCTGCACCAACCGTCGGGCCTCTTGATTCTGTAGCTGCGCCTGATGCTGTTTCCAAATATAGCATCGTGTTGTGCTTCTTGTCACACTTGAAGCAGTTTCGACCAGGGCATGCGTTTGTTTTGTGATTCGTTCTAAAACAATTAACGCACATTTTTTGTTTTTGTACCCAATTTAGTCGTTCTGATGGAGATTTGGAGCGAAATTCTTCGCATCCGTAGAGCCAATGGCTTGCTTTTTTGCAGAATGTACATAAGGGTGATCGCGTTCTCCCTGTGTTTGCTGATGCACATGTCGTGCCTTTTGGCTCTCTCCTTGATGCTGGTGGCTTCTTACTGGTTCCTAGAACCCGAATTTTTTGCTCCAAGAACTGAAGCATCGTATCCAGCGCCTGAATGTTCTTTGAGCTTCCCAATGATTGCTCATACAAGGCCTTATTTGTTACATCCAGTTTGTTTCTGATAATGGCAATCAATATCGGATCCCATGTAGATATATTGATGCCCAATCCCTTTAGTGATGCAAGGGATTCTATGGTTGTTATATACAACTCTTTTAATGACTTGGGATCGTCATTAATTGTTTGGTGATTGAGGAAGCGGTTCAGTACCGTGTTCGAAACATCGCTGGGATTGTTGTATGCGTCAACTAGTATTTCCCAAGCGGCTTCATAATTTTCTTCCTTTAGATCGATATGTCGAATCAATCTTTCTGCCTCGCCGGTAACGGTGGATTTAAGATACCACATCTTTTTCACCGTAGGCATGTTGGTCTCATGCACCATGCATGAGAAAAGATCGAAGAACTGGGTCCATTTTAATAGATCCCCATCAAACTTTGGGATGCTGATGCGTGGAAGATGCACGTTATCCGTGTTTGGTGTGGCTGATTTTGCCAATGCTCTTTGGACCTTACTTTCCAGTGTTAGGTAGGATTCCATGTCATATCCTCCTTCCACTGGGTCCTCATATTCCTCATGAATTGTGAAGTGGACTTCCTGCGCTTGAGTCCATAGTGATTTTATCAAATCACTTGATGTGCGTCCTTCCGCCTCTGAAAGTTGTTCCAGATTGCGTTTAACGGACTCTACTATGGACTTTTGTCGGCGACATAGTGAAAGCAGTTTGCTGTAATCCTTCGAGGACTGCTGGATCAGACCGCTTTCTTTGGGATCTACTGGAGGATACTCATGCTTTTCTTTAAAGACGATTTGACGTTCCACACGAGCACTAGACGTCTGTGATAGCTTATCCATGCATTCGGTAAAGATCGTAATGTGTTGCTTACATGTTGTACGTAAGTCTTCACGGAATTTTACGTATTCATCCGTTTTGTCTGTATCGCGAAGTTTGGAGTCGTTTTTGTTGAAGCGATTCCACGCATTTTCGAGTGCTGATATTTGGCTTGAAAATAAGAGGCCGTTTGCTTTCGTTCTTGGGAATCTTTTTTAAAGTTCAGAATGCACCTCGATATTTCCTCACCAATCTCTTGCTGCACATCCATTGCCATTGTAACGGCAGCTTCTGCCTCCATATGTGTATCCATTCTATCTGTTTGTACTTATTACTTTTTGACCCGTTGGGAGTGTTTTATTTGCTTTGCAGCTGGATACGCTCCGAATCGCAACCGTTGTTGGTCAGAAAGGTAATAGTACAGGTGATGTGTTGGATGGAGGGATTTGTGCTGTTTCCAATTTATGGAACGCACGTAACAACAAAAATTGATTACCTTGGTGGAAATCGAATTCTATAGCTGTTTTTCTTTTGGCTGATAACCTGAATATGTCAGATTTGCCAAGTGATACTTATTGGTAGGAGATGCACCCGTAAGTGTATGGCCTGATGTCAAATTTTTATTGAAGATTTCCTGTCAATACGGGTCGTCAGCACGTCTAAAGCGGTACAGGTACTGCTTGAAGCAGCCATGCCCCGTCAGCAGTTGGCCCAAATAATGGTCCATTTGGCCGTGCCTTCTTCGCAGCCATGGGCTAAGCTGGGGAAGGAGACGTCTGGTCCACCTCCCTTTTGCCGCTTGGTCCCAGCGCCGTTGCCACTGGGCTATAGTGCGCTCTCGCCGCTCGCTGGCTACCTCCACTCCGCTCTGTCGCTCTGCTGCCAGGAGATCCAGCGGGAACATGCCTGCCACAACAAGTGCGGCGTCTTCAGACACCGTCCGGAAGCAGCATGTAACCCTCAGGGCACAGCGTCGGTATGCGCTTCTTCAGTCTCTGCTGTATGTGGAAACCATCATTGCTGGTGCCCACACTGCTGATCCATATAAGATTATGGAGGTGACCACCCCAGCGATGAGCTGCCTGCTACGCTGCCGTGGTCCCCCTGTATTGGCCATCATCCTGCTTATGGCCGCCGTTGCTGCAGTCGCTTTTGCGCTGGCATATTCCAGGTGGGCCTTGAAGTTCAGCCTCTGGTCCATCATTACCCCTAGGTATTTTAGCGCAGGCTTGGTCCTGATGATCGTGCTGCCGACTCTAACGCATGCCTGCTCGACCTTTTTCCTGCTGCTCATTAGCACAGCCTCCGTCTTCTTCTCCGCCAATGCTAGCCCGTTGGCTGCGAGCCAGGCCACTATCATCCCGACTGCTACGTTGGCTTTCTCCTCTGCGTCTCTTACGTGTTTCGACACTGTCACCAGTGCTATGTCGTCGGCGAAGCCCACCAGGGTGCACCCTTCCGGTAATGTAAGCCGCAGGATATCGTCGTACATCACGTTCCACAGTATCGGCCCTAGGACCGAGCCCTGTGGGACGCCTCCGGTGATTTGGTGATATTCTGATCCTTCTTCCGTGTCGTATATCAGGACGCGGTCCGTAAAATAGCTTCGCAGAGTCCGTGTGATTTGCTCAGATATGCCCCTCCTGGTCAGGGCCTCTAGGATGCTCTTCCAGCTGGCAGAGTTGAAGGCGTTTCGTACGTCTAGTGTACATACTAGGCAGTACTTTTTGTCGCCTCCAGCCCATCGCGTTCCTGCCATGGCTTCCCTGGCAAGGTTTGTCACCATCTCGATGGCGTCAGTGGTGCTCTTCTGCTTGCGGAACCCGAATTGGAGGTCGGAAAGTCCGCGACGCTCAGCCAGTTCCGCCTCCAGTCGGTTGCATACCATCCTCTCGAAAATCTTGCCCATGGTATCCAGCATGCACAGCGGCCGGTATGACGATGGGTCGTTGAGCTCTTTGCCTGGCTTGGGTATCAGAACCAGCCTTTGACGTTTCCATGCTCGTGGGACTGTCCGCTCCGCTAGGCACTGGGTATACATGGTGGCGAATGCTTCCGGGTGGGCTCTAATTATGCATTTTAGTGCTGCATTAGGGACTCCATCTGGACCTGCCGCTTTCCCGATCTTCAGCTTACCCGTGGCCTCCAGTACTTCTCTGGCAGTGATGATGGTGGTGGTGTCCCTCAGGCTAGCTCCTTCTACCCTAGCTTCCTCTTGTAAGGGTGGTTGTCTAGGGAAAAGGGTGCCGACTATATCTCTCATATGCACCGGATCCTTGGGCATAGGCTGTCTGTTTAATCTCCCCATGACTAGTTTGTATGCTCCACCAAAAGGTTCCGCATCGGCCGCATCGCAGAGCTCCTTAAAGCATTTGAGTTTGCTGCTTCTGATGGCCTCCTTCAGCTCTTTTCTTTTGGCCTTGAATGCCGCGCCATTTATGCCAAATTGGGCGGAGCCTCTTGTTCGCTGGTAGGCACGCCGAGCTGCGCAGCACTCCCTCCTGGCCTTGGCAATGTGCTCATTCCACCACGGTACTGGCCGGTGCCTGCTTCCTCCGATCTTCCTTTTTTTCATGGCTGCATCACAGGCCGCTTTGACGGTCCTGTACACGGCAAGCGCGGATGCTTCAGCATCCCCGGCGGCGCTTAGGTTTTCTGCTGCCGAGAGGAGCGCGGATCTGCTCAAGCTTTCCTCCTTGTACCCGGCCTGGAGCGCCCGCTGTATCCTTGTTGTGTTCCTGGGTGCAAAGGTTTCCGTCATTACGGCTAAGTGGTCGCTATGGGTGTAAGCACTCAGCACTTGCCACTTCGCGTGGCGTGCGAGCTCTGGGCTTGCAAATGTGAGGTCTATAATAGACTCCCGCCCTGCTTTGCTGAACGTTGGTGTGGTTCCTGTGTTGAGGAGGCAGACGTTCAGGCTTGCAAACTCGTCCAGGAGCGATGTCCCACGGGGTGTGTTCTTGGCGCTGCCCCAAGTCGTGGCCCAGGCGTTAAAGTCGCCCGCTATCAGGACCGGCGATTTGCCTCGTGCGTCGTTAGCGATGCTGCTTATGATCGTCTCGTACTCCTGTTGCGTGAATCTTGGTGCTATGTAGCAGCTGTAGACAAAAGTCCCGCTGTGCTTAGCTCTCACATATCCCACTCTGGATACTCTGTGGGTAAGCTGGCCTGGTTGTGGGCCACAGCTCCAGATTGCTGCTCCTCCGTCTGAGCTTTGCTGCCAGACTCCTTCGTGTTTTTTGCCGTACGGCTCGCTGAGTAGCGCTATGTCAATCTTCTGCTCCAGGACTGTTTGCGCCAACAGATCCTGAGCAGCTCGGCAGTGGTTTAGGTTGAGCTGCAGGAGCTTAACCATCAACCAGTTTTGCTAGTGCCTTCTTGTACTCAGGGCAGCTGCGGCTGAGGGCCGAGTGGGCTGCTGAGCGAACGTCTCCTGGCTTGCCAGCGCATAGTATGCACATTGGCGGGTTGTTGCACTGGTTGTGCTTGTGCCCCTCCCCACCACATTTGTAGCATGCATTGCTTGACACAGGCCGCTTGGATCTGCACCTGGCTGCAGTGTGTCCATAGGCCATGCACTTGAAGCAGCGGGTTGGCGCAATCCGTTGCCGCACGCGGCAGACAACCCAGCCGATTCGAACTTTTCCGAGCTCCAGGAGCTTCTTTGCGAGTGCGGGCTGAAGGTTCAGCGTAGCTACCTGGGTATGTTAATGTGTGTGTGTGTGTGTGTGTGTGTGTAAGAAGCTGGGTTGCATACGGTACATAAACCGTCTACAGTTTGGTCGTCGCAACTAGAACTTGAACCAGTTGGACTGCGGAGTGGGTATCCTACGGTGCGCAAGGGAGGATCTGAAGACACAGCGACAGCCTGTGATGATTGCGATGGAAGATGAGTGACAGGCAGCTATGGTACTGTTTCTGATACTGATTTGTATTGAACAAATGCATCTGCTTATATAGCTAGCAGTGGTACTCTTATTCTATGGGAAGGAACGCACAGGCTCCTTGTGAGTGTATTTTTAGATTGGGTACACTTACTCTGTGCGGGGGTTATATTTCAGTGCATTTACTTAGGTACTTGGCAGCAATAAAGTAGATAGTTTATTGCTTGATCCCTTTTGGTGGGTTCGAGTTTACAAGTGCTATTGTCTATTCTTAGTTGCTAATGTATTTTTCGTGTCGTCATATTCATTTACATGAAATGACATGGACAATTTTATTTATGAGTATTTGTGTATGAGATTGAACTGTATATTCCTAATATTCATTAAATACATGGGTGTGGCTGAACAATAGCTACAGCATGCATAAGGACTTCGTGCGAAAGAAAGTTCTCAAATATGCTCAAGTGATCAATCATATCAGAGGATTGATCAGAATTTAGTAGGTCTTGAATTTTCTTAAAATTTCCTTGGTGAAAATCAAGGTTTGGAGTTTCCTCCGGCAGTGGACTCAATATCTCCGTTTGGGGCATTGGAGGGTATGGAATACCGAATCTACAAACTTTTTTTCCACTTTTATTGGCTTTTTTAAGACATGACTTGTCCTTATGCCGATGCTTTTGGTATTCAACATACGGAGCTAATTCAGAGTCTGTGACATCTACTGTAATATGTTTGTTAATGAAGGCTATAACTGTTGAAATTGACTCTGTACTGGTTAAGTCCACTGCTGGGGAATCTTTCAGACAAAACATGCCGTGAATATGGGGGGAACCTCTTTGTTGGAATTCAACACGCCAATAATATTTTATGACGAAGTTTTCTCCGAAAATGCCCTCCCGATTCCTCATAACTTATAAAATCTCGCGATACCTATAATCGAAATACCCAACACAATTAACTGGATCTGCCCTGATAAGTCGCTCCTTTTTGGTGTAGGGTAGATTCATTGCTTCTTCTTCGCTAATGATCTCCCTATCTACGTTTTTTTTTAGCAAAACAAGCAACTCTGGCCACCGCGTTTCAGCAGCAGACAGAGTAATGAGTATTGGGTATATTAGATTTGTGGTGAAAGTGGATGTGTGTAACGTCCAGAAGGAATCGTTTCCGACCCCATAAAGTATATATATTCTTGATCAACATCAATAGCCGAGTCGATTGAGCCCTGTCTGTCTGTCCGTCTGTCCGTCCCCTTCAGCGCCTAGTGCTCAAAGACTATAAGAGCTAGAGCAACGATGTTTTGGATCCAGACTTCTGTGATATGCTGCTACAAAAATATTTCAGAACTTCGCCCCGCCCACTTCCGCCCCCACAAAGGGCGAAAATCTGTGGCATCCACAATTTTAAAGATACGAGAAAACCAAAAACGCAGAATCGTAGAGAATGACCATATCTTTTAGACTGCAGAATCTGAATTGGATCGTATTATTATTATAGCCAGCATCAAGAAAACAATTTAATTTTTTCTCGCCCTCTCTCTCTCTAACACACACGTAGCATTGGCGGCTTTGCTTAGAGTAAAACATTAGCGCCCAGATCTCAGACTCTATAAAAGCTAGAGCAACCAAATTTGGTATCCACACTCCTAATATATCGGACCGAGACGAGTTTGTTTCAAAATTTCGCCACACCCCCTTCCGCCCCCGCAAAGGATGCAAATCTGGGGATATTCACAAATCTCAGGGACTATTAAGGCTAGAGTAACCAAATTTAGTATCCGCACTCCTGTTAGATCTCACTATAAAACGTATATCTCAAAATTTCGCCCCACCCCCTTCCGCCCCCACAAAGGACGAAAATCTGTTGCATCCACTGAAATTTTAGAATAGTTTTTCTAAATAACGATACCGAAACAACTTGGGTGACTGCAATTTTTTATTTTAATACGACGAAAGAAAAGGGGTGCGTGCGTTCGATTTCATGGATTTTTCTCGACTTCTTTTATATATTAAAACAATTTCTTCTATGCCTACCTTACCTACGGTGGCAAAGCGGGGCGAATTCGCCAAGAGCGAGAGAGCGAGCTTTTATTGCGCTCCCGCTTTGCCCTAGCCTAACTTACACTAGACTTCATGAAATACTATCCTAATAACAATTATTATTATCCAAATGGCGCTACACCGGCCCCGTTGAAGGCCTGGAAGGCTTCAAACCATTGGCAGAAGCGCCAATTTGTGTATCGGCCTCCTGAACGTGGCTCCGCTGCTCGTCCTTAGCTCGACCACTCTGACCCTTCCGTCCTGCCCGGCGGTTGTTCCGACCACCCTTCCGAGGAGCCACTGTTGAGGGGGCAGGTTGTCCTCGGCGACGATTACGAGGTCGCCTTCCTTTATGTTTGGCTCCTCCTGGTGCCACTTGCAACTTATTGGCAATCCCAGCACATACTCCCGGGACCATCGCTGCCAGAACATTTGCCTGGCTGACGAGACAAGCCGCCATCGCTTTAAGCAGCTCAGACCCTCCTGGTCCGGGGTCCTGCGTGCTGGGAGTGCGATGAGCGGCCCGCCTGTCAGCAGGTGCCCGGGAGTCAGCGCGTCTCCGTCGCTTGGGTCTGGGCTTAGGGGTCCTAGCGGGCGCGAGTTGAGTACCGCCTCGATCCCGACCAGCACGGTCTCCAGCTCCTCTGCGGTGAGGAGAGCGCTTCCGACTGCCCGTAGGAGTAGGCCCTGGGCAGACTTCACACCGGCCTCCCAAAGTCGCAGTTCGCTGAAGTGGCGACTTGCTCCGACGAAATTTGTCGCTTTGTCGCAGTTCACGCGTTGCGGACATCCTCGACGACCGACGAACCTTTGGAATGCCAACAAGAAGGAATTAGTCGTCAAATCGGAGACAATTTCTAAATGAACCGCCTTGGACGCAAAACAGACAAATAACGCTATGTAGGACTTATAAGGGGGCCTTCCACGAATTTTCAGAGTCGTATAGACTGGGCCACAAAAATCAACGCCACATACTGAAAATGGGCGGAGAGCACGGAGCCGGTCTGCGGGTAAGTTGCCCATCATTTGGGTCTGGAGTAGCGGCTTGCATTTAAAGCAACGAATACACGACCTAACTGTCGCCCTGCAGACCGCCTGAGCATTCACTATCCAAATGCGCTGTCTAAGGATACTCACGAGTGCTCGTGGGCCGGCATGAAAATTCGTTTGATGCAGATAACGAACGTTTGTCTGCACAAACTGCGAGCGTTTTGTCAATAACAAAGGAAACTTGGCATTATATGACATAGGAGCGTTAACTAGTCGCCCCCCAACTCGCAACAACGAAAAGGAGCACCATGTCCCAGCCTCTTCATGGATGAAGGGATTCAAGCGCTGAAGACTGGTGCCTTTACGAACCCTTTCAATATCTTCTTGAGACTCATTTTTCTGTGTTATTTCGACTATTTTTAGAAACGCCACGTCGTATTCTACGGATGACGGAATTTTTCCCAAGTTGAGACTTTTGTCTTTGCATTTTCGGATGAAGCGGAACACGTAAACGAACACTCTTAGCAGTTTGAGGTGTGACGAGTATCCCTCGATTACATCCACTAAGTAATTTGGCTTGGCCGCGACGGTCAGTCCGACCGATTTCTTCCGACTTTCCATCTGTATCTCTTCTTCGGAAAGCTCGAAGTGTGGATTTCTGGGCCAGCTCTCGATTTCCTCTACGTCACAACCTCTCGAAACTATGTCTGCTGGGTTCTGTTTTGTTGGCACATGCCGCCACGTAGCTTCACTTGACCACTCTTGAATCTCCGCTACTCGGTTCGCAACGAATGTTGACAACGACGAAGGGTGGGATCTGATCCAATGAAGAGTAACTTCTGAATCTGACCAGAATATCATTTTATCAATTGGAACCTTGAGCAGTGATTTGATTCGGTGACAAAGGTCTGCTAGAAGGTGAGCGGCACATAACTCAAGCCTTGGGAGCGTTTTCGTCTTGAGTGGCGCTACTTTCGACTTTGCAGTCAACAAGGAGACCTTGAAACCTTCTGCAGTCTTTCTACGGATATAGACGCAGGCTCCATAAGCTCTCATGGATGCGTCGGCAAAGGCATGTACTTGAATCGGTGACATGGGATCAGTATGCACAAATCGAGGTATGGTAATCTTCTCCAACTGACCCAAGGATTCTTTTAATAAGTTCCATGCTGTTTCCAAGTTCATTGGAATTGACTCATCCCAATCTAGCTTGTTGAGCCAAAGCTCTTGCAGTAGGATCTTTCCCTTAATTACTAAAGGACTTAACAAGCCAAGGGGGTCAAACAGCTTTGATGTCACCGATAAGATGTTCCGTTTTGTCGCTCGGAGACCCATAACTGACGTGTCAATTTGGAACTTAAAGACGTATTCGTGTGGCAGCCACGATATTCCTAACGCCTTAGTTGACTCTGAGTCCGAGATCGTTATCGGTTTAACTGTGCTCTCGGATGCGGTGACCTCAGGTGAGTTAGAAAACCATTTAGTCAATTCAAACCCAGCGGTTTGAAGAACCTGAGCCACATCAGACTTAATTGTCTTTAACTCCTCTACGCAACCAGCAC
Organism: Drosophila persimilis; assembly: GCF_003286085.1. Classification (NCBI taxonomy): domain Eukaryota; kingdom Metazoa; phylum Arthropoda; class Insecta; order Diptera; family Drosophilidae; genus Drosophila; species Drosophila persimilis. The sequence goes on along the minus strand of NW_020825410.1, from coordinate 264,753 downwards.
CAGTCAACATGTCATCGACATAGAAGTCGGAGTCAATAACTTCAGCAGCTTTAGGGAATGAGAGTTTTGCAGACTCACTCAACCTCTTCAAACACCGAATTGCCAAAAATGGGGCTGGTCCAGTCCCATATGTTACGGTGTTGAGCTGGTATATTCTCAAGGACTCAGACGGGTCTCTTCTCCACACTATGAGCTGGAATTGTCTATCCGCATCAGCGACCCAGACTTGGCGATACATCTTCTTAACATCGGCTGTCAAGGCGTACCTGTGTAGTCTGAATCGGAGCAATGTCGAATACAGCTCATCCTGTATCGTAGGACCGACCATCAATATGTCGTTCAAGGCCACCTGAGAGGACGTTTTACAAGACGCATCGAAAACGACGCGGAGCTTGGTCGACGTGCTTTGAGGCCTCAACACACACTGATGTGGAATGAAATAATGTGGAGTTTTGGGGATTGTGTTGTCTGTGGTAGACATGTGACCCAAGGAGAGGTACTCATCCATGAACTCCAAGTACAGTTTCTGCAACTCGGGGTCACGAGACAATCTTTTTTCAAGCGATAAAAACCGCCGTTTAGCCACTTCAAAGGAGTTGCCTAAGATACTGGGATCTGATTTGAACGGCAGTCTTACTTCAAACCGACCTGAAGGCACGACCTGAGTAGTCCTTCTATAATGCTTTTCACATAACTTGTGTTCAGGAGATAAAGACTTTTTAGAAGACGGCAATTCTTCCAGTGACCAAAACTTTTGTAATGTATTGTCGATGTGGATCACTGACTCTTCTCGACAACTCAAACAATTCCTAGCTTCTTGGGTGGCAGTCACCTTTGGAGTGTATCTGCCCGGCACAATCCAGCCGAGAAGCGTTTTCTGCAGAGTTGGATAGTCAGGACCTTGTCGAATCTGACCAACAGATAGAAGTTCGAAAAATGTTTCTGCACCTATCAACATATCTATCTTCTGTGGCTTGAAGAAATATGGGTCTGCAAGTGGTAAGTTCTTCGGGATTTTCCAGTCACTCACGTTAAGTGTCTGATCAGGGTGATACCCCGAAATGGACCTTAGAATCCAGAAATTAACCGAAAACTCACTACCAGTAATTCGCGACTTCACCACCGTGTGTATCTTTTTCTTGACTTGTGAATTGGATTCACCAATACCAAGCAAGTTGATACACGACTCCTCCCTATCTGTAAGCGCTGTGCTAAGTCCTCAGTTATCAAATTGGTTTGAGACCCCGAGTCAAGCAGAGCTCGGGCCAAAACATGTTCACCATTATTTGTTCGGACGCTTACGATCGACGTAGCCAGAATAACTCTATCCATAGCTGTCGCATGGAGAGCATGCGAAGTGGAAGGTTGATTCTGATTGGGAGGAGGAGAAGAATTCTCTGGGGGTGATGGTAACGCTAGACTTTTATTCGCCACTGTGTACCTATGCAATAAGGTATGGTGTGAGCAGGCACACACTCGACACTTCTTAGCTTTGCATCGTACTACAGAGTGGCCTGGCTGCAGACAATTGATGCACAAGGATGCAGTTTTTGCGAATTCGAACCTTTGCATTACTGCTAGCCGACCAAATGGACTGCGATCTGTCAACAAATGGCCTTTCGCATTGCAGTAGCTGCATTGTTGATTTTTGGTATTCGCGGTGGAACACGCGAATGAGCTCCGATTATGCGGCTTGCTTGGCACAGCTTTCTGCTCCTGCTTTGGTTTGTCCGAATTTTCGGACGAAAGATGCTGATGTCTGCGATTAAGCAACTTTTCACAGTCCGTCCAAAGTGGCAGTTTGTCATAATCGAGCTGTTCTTCCCATTTCTCTTTGGTCACCGGATCGACTCTGCTCAAGACGAGATGAATAATCATCGCATTCGAGATCTTTTTATCATCGCCTATCGACAACAACGAACCATATATGGATGAGGCGGTATCGATAAGGTTCCTTAAGGACGATGCTGATTGCTGGGTCATTTGGGAAGATTAAATAGGCCATCAATGTGATTTTTAAAGATCAGACAATCATTAGCGTAGACCCGTTTTAAGCTAGCCATTGCTTTCTCGTAGTTGGTCTCGGTTACTTGGAAAGCCCTAACTGTTCCCAACGCTTCACCGGAGAGACACGAAAGCAAATGGTTGAACTTTTCGATAATTGGAATGCTTTGGTCATTATGAACTAGAGTCTCAAATAAACCTATGATGTTTTTAAAGTCCGAAAAGTTGCCGCTGAACTGCGGCAGAGCTAACTTCGGAAGGCGAGCACGAGTTGGGCCACCATAAGCTGGTACTGCCGGTATTGTCTCATCAGCTGTCTTTAATGCGCAAATGAGAGACATTAATTTTGCCTTTGTGACAATTGAGAGTTCCTCCAACTCGACTCCAAATTCATCGTCAATGTCTATATCTTCAATCTTCTCTTGAAGTTCGCGTGCCGTGTCAATGCTACGCATCAGCGTTTCGAGTCTGCACTCGAGCTCCGTCAATACCAGCGGAATATCCCCCGCTTCTAAACGGTCCGCTAATAAACGAATGCCTTTGACACGGCAACTGCGCTTTTTTTTCAGCTCTTCAAGGACGATATTGTTGGCTTTTGAGGTCATATTGATTCTCAATACAAGCAACTGAAGGCGAAAGATCGTTTCTAATAATCGTATTTAATGCCGAGGCACTCAATGAAATAATGGGTAATTGTACCCAAACGAGGTGAAAAACCAATATACCCGAAAAATTTAGGGTATAGCGTCGCTTGGCTGGCGCGTACACGAAAACCACACAAGAATACCAACGAACTGCACTGGTGACAAGCGAAAACGAAAAATTTCACCGCTGCAGTTCTGAAGAATTAATGTTGTGTATACGTATGCACCGACAACGATCGACGCTAAATTGATTTGCGAAGCACGACTTTGTCTTAATTGATAGTTGGATCCTACTGATCCCAAACGAATATACCCGACGAAAACAGGGTAGCGCGTCACTTGGTGTTTGGTTTGGATCAAGCGCGCCAAAACAAAAGAACAACGATAAGCAACGGTGAAGAGCGAAAGCGAGACGAAAAAATTCACCGCTGCAGCTGCGTATTGGTATGCGTGCTTGGTCAACGACCCAACTATACATATATTTGACACAACGAAAACGAGAAAGGGGAAAGGGGCGACAGCGATTGCAGTTAAAATGAGTTATATGTGTAGTTATTGCGTCCAAGAGGGTTAGATGTACATATGTATGTATATATGTATTAATATATATGCTCACTTCTAACTACAGCATGCAATCTAGCTCTACTATGTCATACGTATGTGCCAAGAATTGAAAGCGAGGTGCAATTGTTTCAGCACAAGACAATAATTGCGAGTTTTTTAATCTTTTCATCTTCACTCGAGCTTTCAATTTTTTGCACAAATACCTCTTGGGAAGATAGGAAATTCCATGTGCTGTACTCTCCTCTTGTATATATGTAGCTGCAGACAGGGTATTGCACGACCGACGCGGTGATTTTTAGTTTGGTTTGTTTGATTATTTGCACACACGTCGCGGTCAATTTGGCAATTTAGCTGCCGCACATATGCATGTACATGTATGTATGTATGTATAATAGATTTTGGCTATTTATCTTTTCTTCACTGTGTCACTGTCACTTTTTGCCTTCCACTTGAATTATTATGTACGTTTAAATTGCAAGTCCACCCGGGGGCGCCATGAAATTTTAGAATAGTTTTTCTAAATAACGATACCGAAACAACTTGGGTGACTGCAATTTTTTATTTTAATACGACAAAAGAAAAGGGGTGCGTGCGTTCGATTTCATGGATTTTTCTCGACTTCTTTTATATATTAAAACAATTTCTTCTATGCCTACCTTACCTACGGTGGCAAAGCGGGGCGAATTCGCCAAGAGCGAGAGAGCGAGCTTTTATTGCGCTCCCGCTTTGCCCTAGCCTAACTTACACTAGACTTCATGAAATACTATCCTAATAACAATTATTATTATCCAAATGGCGCTACACCGGCCCCGTTGAAGGCCTGGAAGGCTTCAAACCATTGGCAGAAGCGCCAATTTGTGTATCGGCCTCCTGAACGTGGCTCCGCTGCTCGTCCTTAGCTCGACCACTCTGACCCTTCCGTCCTGCCCGGCGGTTGTTCCGACCACCCTTCCGAGGAGCCACTGTTGAGGGGGCAGGTTGTCCTCGGCGACGATTACGAGGTCGCCTTCCTTTATGTTTGGCTCCTCCTGGTGCCACTTGCAACTTATTGGCAATCCCAGCACATACTCCCGGGACCATCGCTGCCAGAACATTTGCCTGGCTGACGAGACAAGCCGCCATCGCTTTAAGCAGCTCAGACCCTCCTTTTTTATTTAATACAATTTTTTATTTTAATACGACAAAAGAAAAGGGGTGCGTGCGTTCGATTTCATGGATTTTTCTCGACTTCTTTTATATATTAAAACAATTTCTTCTATGCCTACCTTACCTACGGTGGCAAAGCGGGGCGAATTCGCCAAGAGCGAGAGAGCGAGCTTTTATTGCGCTCCCGCTTTGCCCTAGCCTAACTTACACTAGACTTCATGAAATACTATCCTAATAACAATTATTATTATCCAAATGGCGCTACACCGGCCCCGTTGAAGGCCTGGAAGGCTTCAAACCATTGGCAGAAGCGCCAATTTGTGTATCGGCCTCCTGAACGTGGCTCCGCTGCTCGTCCTTAGCTCGACCACTCTGACCCTTCCGTCCTGCCCGGCGGTTGTTCCGACCACCCTTCCGAGGAGCCACTGTTGAGGGGGCAGGTTGTCCTCGGCGACGATTACGAGGTCGCCTTCCTTTATGTTTGGCTCCTCCTGGTGCCACTTGCAACTTATTGGCAATCCCAGCACATACTCCCGGGACCATCGCTGCCAGAACATTTGCCTGGCTGACGAGACAAGCCGCCATCGCTTTAAGCAGCTCAGACCCTCCTGGTCTGGGGTCCTGCGTGCTGGGAGTGCGATGAGCGGCCCGCCTGTCAGCAGGTGCCCGGGAGTCAGCGCGTCTCCGTCGCTTGGGTCTGGGCTTAGGGGTCCTAGCGGGCGCGAGTTGAGTACCGCCTCGATCCCGACCAGCACGGTCTCCAGCTCCTCTGCGGTGAGGAGAGCGCTTCCGACTGCCCGTAGGAGTAGGCCCTTGGCAGACTTCACACCGGCCTCCCAAAGTCGCAGTTCGCTGAAGTGGCGACTTGCTCCGACGAAATTTGTCGCTTTGTCGCAGTTCACGCGTTGCGGACATCCTCGACGACCGACGAACCTTTGGAATGCCAACAAGAAGGAATTAGTCGTCAAATCGGAGACAATTTCTAAACGAACCGCCTTGGACGCAAAACAGACAAATAACGCTATGTAGGACTTATAAGGGGGCCTTCCACGAATTTTCAGAGTCGTATAGACTGGGCCACAAAAATCAACGCCACATACTGAAAATGGGCGGAGAGCACGGAGCCGGTCTGCGGGTAAGTTGCCCATCATTTGGGTCTGGAGTAGCGGCTTGCATTTAAAGCAACGAATACACGACCTAACTGTCGCCCTGCAGACTGCCTGAGCATTCACTATCCAAATGCGCTGTCTAAGGATACTCACGAGTGCTCGTGGGCCGGCATGAAAATTCGTTTGATGCAGATAACGAACGTATGTCTGCACAAACTGCGAGCGTTTTGTCAATAACAAAGGAAACTTGGCATTATATGACATAGGAGCGTTAACTAGTCGCCCCCCAACTCGCAACAACGAAAAGGAGCACCATGTCCCAGCCTCTTCATGGATGAAGGGATTCAAGCGCTGAAGACTGGGGCCTAACTTGGTGCCTTTACAAACCCTTTCAATATCTTCTTGAGACTCATTTTTCTGTGTTATTTCGACTATTTTTAGAAACGCCACGTCGTATTCTACGGATGACGGAATTTTTCCCAAGTTGAGACTTTTGTCTTTGCATTTTCGGATGAAGCGGAACACGTAAACGAACACTCTTAGCAGTTTGAGGTGTGACGAGTATGCCTCGATTACATCCACTAAGTAATTTGGCTTGGCCGCGACGGTCAGTCCGACCGATTTCTTCCGACTTTCCATCTGTATCTCTTCTTCGGAAAGCTCGAAGTGTGGATTTCTGGGCCAGCTCTCGATTTCCTCTACGTCACAACCTCTCGAAACTATGTCTGCTGGGTTCTGTTTTGTTGGCACATGCCGCCACGTAGCTTCACTTGACCACTCTTGAATCTCCGCTACTCGGTTCGCAACGAATGTTGACAACGACGAAGGGTGGGATCTGATCCAATGAAGAGTAACTTCTGAATCTGACCAGAATATCATTTTATCAATTGGAACCTTGAGCAGTGATTTGATTCGGTGACAAAGGTCTGCTAGAAGGTGAGCGGCACATAACTCAAGCCTTGGGAGCGTTTTCGTCTTGAGTGGCGCTACTTTCGACTTTGCAGTCAACAAGGAGACCTTGAAACCTTCTGCAGTCTTTCTACGGATATAGACGCAGGCTCCATAAGCTCTCATGGATGCGTCGGCAAAGGCATGTACTTGAATCGGTGACATGGGATCAGTATGCACAAATCGAGGTATGGTAATCTTCTCCAACTGACCCAAGGATTCTTTTAATAAGTTCCATGCTGTTTCCAAGTTCATTGGAATTGACTCATCCCAATCTAGCTTGTTGAGCCAAAGCTCTTGCAGTAGGATCTTTCCCTTAATTACTAAAGGACTTAACAAGCAAAGGGGGTCAAACAGCTTTGATGTCACCGATAAGATGTTCCGTTTTGTCGCTCGGAGACCCATAACTGACGTGTCAATTTGGAACTTAAAGACGTCTTCGTGTGGCAGCCACGATATTCCTAACGCCTTAGTTGACTCTGAGTCCGAGATCGTTATCGGTTTAACTGTGCTCTCGGATGCGGTGACCTCAGGTGAGTTAGAAAACCATTTAGTCAATTCAAACCCAGCGGTTTGAAGAACCTGAGCCACATCAGACTTAATTGTCTTTAACTCCTCTACGCAACCAGAACCAGTCAACATGTCATCGACATAGAAGTCGGAGTCAATAACTTCAGCAGCTTTAGGGAATGAGAGTTTTGCAGACTCACTCAACCTCTTCAAACACCGAATTGCCAAAAATGGGGCTGGTCCAGTCCCATATGTTACGGTGTTGAGCTGGTATATTCTCAAGGACTCAGACGGGTCTCTTCTCCACACTATGAGCTGGAATTGTCTATCCGCATCAGCGACCCAGACTTGGCGATACATCTTCTTAACATCGGCTGTCAAGGCGTACCTGTGTAGTCTGAATCGGAGCAATGTCGAATACAGCTCATCCTGTATCGTAGGACCGACCATCAATATGTCGTTCAAGGCCACCTGAGAGGACGTTTTACAAGACGCATCGAAAACGACGCGGAGCTTGGTCGACGTGCTTTGAGGCCTCAACACACACTGATGTGGAATGAAATAATGTGGAGTTTTGGGGATTGTGTTGTCTGTGGTAGACATGTGACCCAAGGAGAGTTACTCTTCCATGAACTCCAAGTACAGTTTCTGCAACTCGGGGTCACGAGACAATCTTTTTTCAAGCGATAAAAACCGCCGTTTAGCCACTTCAAAGGAGTTGCCTAAGATACTGGGATCTGATTTGAACGGCAGTCTTACTTCAAACCGACCTGAAGGCACGACCTGAGTAGTCCTTCTATAATGCTTTTCACATAACTTGTGTTCAGGAGATAAAGACTTTTTAGAAGACGGCAATTCTTCCAGTGACCAAAACTTTTGTAATGTATTGTCGATGTGGATCACTGACTCTTCTCGACAACTCAAACAATTCCTAGCTTCTTGGGTGGCAGTCACCTTTGGAGTGTATCTGCCCGGCACAATCCAGCCGAGAAGCGTTTTCTGCAGAGTTGGATAGTCAGGACCTTGTCGAATCTGACCAACAGATAGAAGTTCGAAAAATGTTTCTGCACCTATCAACATATCTATCTTCTGTGGCTTGAAGAAATATGGGTCTGCAAGTGGTAAGTTCTTCGGGATTTTCCAGTCACTCACGTTAAGTGTCTGATCAGGGTGATACCCCGAAATGGACCTTAGAATCCAGAAATTAACCGAAAACTCACTACCAGTAATTCGCGACTTCACCACCGTGTGTATCTTTTTCTTGACTTGTGAATTGGATTCACCAATACCAAGCAAGTTGATACACGACTCCTCCCTACGGATCTGTAAGCGCTGTGCTAAGTCCTCAGTTATCAAATTGGTTTGAGACCCCGAGTCAAGCAGAGCTCGGGCCAAAACATGTTCACCATTATTTGTTCGGACGCTTACGATCGACGTAGCCAGAATAACTCTATCCATAGCTGTCGCATGGAGAGCATGCGAAGTGGAAGGTTGATTCTGATTGGGAGGAGGAGAAGAATTCTCTGGGGGTGATGGTAACGCTAGACTTTTATTCGCCACTGTGTACCTATGCAATAAGGTATGGTGTGAGCAGCCACACACTCGACACTTCTTAGCTTTGCATCGTACTACAGAGTGGCCTGGCTGCAGACAATTGATGCACAAGGATGCAGTTTTTGCGAATTCGAACCTTTGCATTACTGCTAGCCGACCAAATGGACTGCGATCTGTCAACAAATGGCCTTTCGCATTGCAGTAGCTGCATTGTTGATTTTTGGTATTCGCGGTGGAACACGCGAATGAGCTCCGATTATGCGGCTTGCTTGGCACAGCTTTCTGCTCCTGCTTTGGTTTGTCCGAATTTTCGGACGAAAGATGCTGATGTCTGCGATTAAGCAACTTTTCACAGTCCGTCCAAAGTGGCAGTTTGTCATAATCGAGATGTTCTTCCCAATTCTCTTTGGTCACCGGATCGACTCTGCTCAAGACGAGATGAATAATCATCGCATTCGAGATCTTTTTATCATCGCCTATCGACAACAACGAACCATATATGGATGAGGCGGTATCGATAAGGTTCCTTAAGGACGATGCTGATTGCTGGGTCATTTTGGGAAGATTAAATAGGGCATCAATGTGATTTTTAAAGATCAGACAATCATTAGCGTAGACCCGTTTTAAGCTAGCCATTGCTTTCTCGTAGTTGGTCTCGGTTACTTGGAAAGCCCTAACTGTTCCCAACGCTTCACCGGAGAGACACGAAAGCAAATGGTTGAACTTTTCGATAATTGGAATGCTTTGGTCATTATGAACTAGAGTCTCAAATAAACCTATGATGTTTTTAAAGTCCGAAAAGTTGCCGCTGAACTGCGGCAGAGCTAACTTCGGAAGGCGAGCACGAGTTGGGCCACCATAAGCTGGTACTGCCGGTATTGTCTCATCAGCTGTCTTTAATGCGCAAATGAGAGACATTAATTTTGCCTTTGTGACAATTGAGAGTTCCTCCAACTCGACTCCAAATTCATCGTCAATGTCTATATCTTCAATCTTCTCTTGAAGTTCGCGTGCCGTGTCAATGCTACGCATCAGCGTTTCGAGTCTGCACTCGAGCTCCGTCAATACCAGCGGAATATCCCCCGCTTCTAAACGGTCCGCTAATAAACGAATGCCTTTGACACGGCAACTGCGCTTTTTTTTCAGCTCTTCAAGGACGATATTGTTGGCTTTTGAGGTCATATTGATTCTCAATACAAGCAACTGAAGGCGAAAGATCGTTTCTAATAATCGTATTTAATGCCGAGGCACTCAATGAAATAATGGGTAATTGTACCCAAACGAGGTGAAAAACCAATATACCCGAAAAATTTAGGGTATAGCGTCGCTTGGCTGGCGCGTACACGAAAACCACACAAGAATACCAACGAACTGCACTGGTGACAAGCGAAAACGAAAAATTTCACCGCTGCAGTTCTGAAGAATTAATGTTGTGTATACGTATGCACCGACAACGATCGACGCTAAATTGATTTGCGAAGCACGACTTTGTCTTAATTGATAGTTGGATCCTACTGATCCCAAACGAATATACCCGACGAAAACAGGGTAGCGCGTCACTTGGTGTTTGGTTTGGATCAAGCGCGCCAAAACAAAAGAACAACGATAAGCAACGGTGAAGAGCGAAAGCGAGACGAAAAAATTCACCGCTGCAGCTGCGTATTGGTATGCGTGCTTGGTCAACGACCCAACTATACATATATTTGACACAACGAAAACGAGAAAGGGGAAAGGGGCGACAGCGATTGCAGTTAAAATGAGTTATATGTGTAGTTATTGCGTCCAAGAGGGTTAGATGTACATATGTATGTATATATGTATTAATATATATGCTCAACTCTAACTACAGCATGCAATCTAGCTCTACTATGTCATACGTATGTGCCAAGAATTGAAAGCGAGGTGCAATTGTTTCAGCACAAGACAATAATTGCGAGTTTTTTAATCTTTTCATCTTCACTCGAGCTTTCAATTTTTTGCACAAATACCTCTTGGGAAGATAGGAAATTCCATGTGCTGTACTCTCCTCTTGTATATATGTAGCTGCAGACAGGGTATTGCACGACCGACGCGGTGATTTTTAGTTTGGTTTGTTTGATTATTTGCACACACGTCGCGGTCAATTTGGCAATTTAGCTGCCGCACATATGCATGTACATGTATGTATGTATGTATAATAGATTTTGGCTATTTATCTTTTCTTCACTGTGTCACTGTCACTTTTTGCCTTCCACTTGAATTATTATGTACGTTTAAATTGCAAGTACACCCGGGGGCGCCATGAAATTTTAGAATAGTTTTTCTAAATAACGATACCGAAACAACTTGGGTGACTGCAATTTTTTATTTTAATACGACAAAAGAAAAGGGGTGCGTGCGTTCGATTTCATGGATTTTTCTCGACTTCTTTTATATATTAAAACAATTTCTTCTATGCCTACCTTACCTACGGTGGCAAAGCGGGGCGAATTCGCCAAGAGCGAGAGAGCGAGCTTTTATTGCGCTCCCGCTTTGCCCTAGCCTAACTTACACTAGACTTCATGAAATACTATCCTAATAACAATTATTATTATCCAAATGGCGCTACACCGGCCCCGTTGAAGGCCTGGAAGGCTTCAAACCATTGGCAGAAGCGCCAATTTGTGTATCGGCCTCCTGAACGTGGCTCCGCTGCTCGTCCTTAGCTCGACCACTCTGACCCTTCCGTCCTGCCCGGCGGTTGTTCCGACCACCCTTCCGAGGAGCCACTGTTGAGGGGGCAGGTTGTCCTCGGCGACGATTACGAGGTCGCCTTCCTTTATGTTTGGCTCCTCCTGGTGCCACTTGCAACTTATTGGCAATCCCAGCACATACTCCCGGGACCATCGCTGCCAGAACATTTGCCTGGCTGACGAGACAAGCCGCCATCGCTTTAAGCAGCTCAGACCCTCCTGGTCCGGGGTCCTGCGTGCTGGGAGTGCGATGAGCGGCCCGCCTGTCAGCAGGTGCCCGGGAGTCAGCGCGTCTCCGTCGCTTGGGTCTGGGCTTAGGGGTCCTAGCGGGCGCGAGTTGAGTACCGCCTCGATCCCGACCAGCACGGTCTCCAGCTCCTCTGCGGTGAGGAGAGCGCTTCCGACTGCCCGTAGGAGTAGGCCCTTGGCAGACTTCACACCGGCCTCCCAAAGTCGCAGTTCGCTGAAGTGGCGACTTGCTCCGACGAAATTTGTCGCTTTGTCGCAGTTCACGCGTTGCGGACATCCTCGACGACCGACGAACCTTTGGAATGCCAACAAGAAGGAATTAGTCGTCAAATCGGAGACAATTTCTAAATGAACCGCCTTGGACGCAAAACAGACAAATAACGCTATGTAGGACTTATAAGGGGGCCTTCCACGAATTTTCAGAGTCGTATAGACTGGGCCACAAAAATCAACGCCACATACTGAAAATGGGCGGAGAGCACGGAGCCGGTCTGCGGGTAAGTTGCCCATCATTTGGGTCTGGAGTAGCGGCTTGCATTTAAAGCAACGAATACACGACCTAACTGTCGCCCTGCAGACCGCCTGAGCATTCACTATCCAAATGCGCTGTCTAAGGATACTCACGAGTGCTCGTGGGCCGGCATGAAAATTCGTTTGATGCAGATAACGAACGTATGTCTGCACAAACTGCGAGCGTTTTGTCAATAACAAAGGAAACTTGGCATTATATGACATAGGAGCGTTAACTAGTCGCCCCCCAACTCGCAACAACGAAAAGGAGCACCATGTCCCAGCCTCTTCATGGATGAAGGGATTCAAGCGCTGAAGACTGGGGCCTAACTTGGTGCCTTTACGAACCCTTTCAATATCTTCTTGAGACTCATTTTTCTGTGTTATTTCGACTATTTTTAGAAACGCCACGTCGTATTCTACGGATGACGGAATTTTTCCCAAGTTGAGACTTTTGTCTTTGCATTTTCGGATGAAGCGGAACACGTAAACGAACACTCTTAGCAGTTTGAGGTGTGACGAGTATCCCTCGATTACATCCACTAAGTAATTTGGCTTGGCCGCGACGGTCAGTCCGACCGATTTCTTCCGACTTTCCATCTGTATCTCTTCTTCGGAAAGCTCGAAGTGTGGATTTCTGGGCCAGCTCTCGATTTCCTCTACGTCACAACCTCTCGAAACTATGTCTTCTGGGTTCTGTTTTGTTGGCACATGCCGCCACGTAGCTTCACTTGACCACTCTTGAATCTCCGCTACTCGGTTCGCAACGAATGTTGACAACGACGAAGGGTGGGATCTGATCCAATGAAGAGTAACTTCTGAATCTGACCAGAATATCATTTTATCAATTGGAACCTTGAGCAGTGATTTGATTCGGTGACAAAGGTCTGCTAGAAGGTGAGCGGCACATAACTCAAGCCTTGGGAGCGTTTTCGTCTTGAGTGGCGCTACTTTCGACTTTGCAGTCAACAAGGAGACCTTGAAACCTTCTGCAGTCTTTCTACGGATATAGACGCAGGCTCCATAAGCTCTCATGGATGCGTCGGCAAAGGCATGTACTTGAATCGGTGACATGTGATCAGTATGCACAAATCGAGGTATGGTAATCTTCTCCAACTGACCCAAGGATTCTTTTAATAAGTTCCATGCTGTTTCCAAGTTCATTGGAATTGACTCATCCCAATCTAGCTTGTTGAGCCAAAGCTCCTGCAGTAGGATCTTTCCCTTAATTACTAAAGGACTTAACAAGCCAAGGGGGTCAAACAGCTTTGATGTCACCGATAAGATGTTCCGTTTTGTCGCTCGGAGACCCATAACTGACGTGTCAATTTGGAACTTAAAGACGTCTTCGTGTGGCAGCCACGATATTCCTAACGCCTTAGTTGACTCTGAGTCCGAGATCGTTATCGGTTTAACTGTGCTCTCGGATGCGGTGACCTCAGGTGAGTTAGAAAACCATTTAGTCAATTCAAACCCAGCGGTTTGAAGAACCTGAGCCACATCAGACTTAATTGTCTTTAACTCCTCTACGCAACCAGCACCAGTCAACATGTCATCGACATAGAAGTCGGAGTCAATAACTTCAGCAGCTTTAGGGAATGAGAGTTTTGCAGACTCACTCAACCTCTTCAAACACCGAATTGCCAAAAATGGGGCTGGTCCAGTCCCATATGTTACGGTGTTGAGCTGGTATATTCTCAAGGACTCAGACGGGTCTCTTCTCCACACTATGAGCTGGAATTGTCTATCCGCATCAGCGACCCAGACTTGGCGATACATCTTCTTAACATCGGCTGTCAAGGCGTACCTGTGTAGTCTGAATCGGAGCAATGTCGAATACAGCTCATCCTGTATCGTAGGACCGACCATCAATATGTCGTTCAAGGCCACCTGAGAGGACGTTTTACAAGACGCATCGAAAACGACGCGGAGCTTGGTCGACGTGCTTTGAGGCCTCAACACACACTGATGTGGAATGAAATATTGTGGAGTTTTGGGGATTGTGTTGTCTGTGGTAGACATGTGACCCAAGGAGAGGTACTCTTCCATGAACTCCAAGTACAGTTTCTGCAACTCGGGGTCACGAGACAATCTTTTTTCAAGCGATAAAAACCGCCGTTTAGCCACTTCAAAGGAGTTGCCTAAGATACTGGGATCTGATTTGAACGGCAGTCTTACTTCAAACCGACCTGAAGGCACGACCTGAGTAGTCCTTCTATAATGCTTTTCACATAACTTGTGTTCAGGAGATAAAGACTTTTTAGAAGACGGCAATTCTTCCAGTGACCAAAACTTTTGTAATGTATTGTCGATGTGGATCACTGACTCTTCTCGACAACTCAAACAATTCCTAGCTTCTTGGGTGGCAGTCACCTTTGGAGTGTATCTGCCCGGCACAATCCAGCCGAGAAGCGTTTTCTGCAGAGTTGGATAGTCAGGACCTTGTCGAATCTGACCAACAGATAGAAGTTCGAAAAATGTTTCTGCACCTATCAACATATCTATCTTCTGTGGCTTGAAGAAATATGGGTCTGCAAGTGGTAAGTTCTTCGGGATTTTCCAGTCACTCACGTTAAGTGTCTGATCAGGGTGATACCCCGAAATGGACCTTAGAATCCAGAAATTAACCGAAAACTCACTACCAGTAATTCGCGACTTCACCACCGTGTGTATCTTTTTCTTGACTTGTGAATTGGATTCACCAATACCAAGCAAGTTGATACACGACTCCTCCCTACGGATCTGTAAGCGCTGTGCTAAGTCCTCAGTTATCAAATTGGTTTGAGACCCCGAGTCAAGCAGAGCTCGGGCCAAAACATGTTCACCATTATTTGTTCGGACGCTTACGATCGACGTAGCCAGAATAACTCTATCCATAGCTGTCGCATGGAGAGCATGCGAAGTGGAAGGTTGATTCTGATTGGGAGGAGGAGAAGAATTCTCTGGGGGTGATGGTAACGCTAGACTTTTATTCGCCACTGTGTACCTATGCAATAAGGTATGGTGTGAGCAGCCACACACTCGACACTTCTTAGCTTTGCATCGTACTACAGAGTGGCCTGGCTGCAGACAATTGATGCACAAGGATGCAGTTTTTGCGAATTCGAACCTTTGCATTACTGCTAGCCGACCAAATGGACTGCGATCTGTCAACAAATGGCCTTTCGCATTGCAGTAGCTGCATTGTTGATTTTTGGTATTCGCGGTGGAACACGCGAATGAGCTCCGATTATGCGGCTTGCTTGGCACAGCTTTCCGCTCCTGCTTTGGTTTGTCCGAATTTTCGGACGAAAGATGCTGATGTCTGCGATTAAGCAACTTTTCACAGTCCGTCCAAAGTGGCAGTTTGTCATAATCGAGCTGTTCTTCCCATTTCTCTTTGGTCACCGGATCGACTCTGCTCAAGACGAGATGAATAATCATCGCATTCGAGATCTTTTTATCATCGCCTATCGACAACAACGAACCATATATGGATGAGGCGGTATCGATAAGGTTCCTTAAGGACGATGCTGATTGCTGGTTCATTTTGGGAAGATTAAATAGGGCATCAATGTGATTTTTAAAGATCAGACAATCATTAGCGTAGACCCGTTTTAAGCTAGCCATTGCTTTCTCGTAGTTGGTCTCGGTTACTTGGAAAGCCCTAACTGTTCCCAACGCTTCACCGGAGAGACACGAAAGCAAATGGTTGAACTTTTCGATAATTGGAATGCTTTGGTCATTATGAACTAGAGTCTCAAATAAACCTATGATGTTTTTAAAGTCCGAAAAGTTGCCGCTGAACTGCGGCAGAGCTAACTTCGGAAGGCGAGCACGAGTTGGGCCACCATAAGCTGGTACTGCCGGTATTGTCTCATCAGCTGTCTTTAATGCGCAAATGAGAGACATTAATTTTGCCTTTGTGACAATTGAGAGTTCCTCCAACTCGACTCCAAATTCATCGTCAATGTCTATATCTTCAATCTTCTCTTGAAGTTCGCGTGCCGTGTCAATGCTACGCATCAGCGTTTCGAGTCTGCACTCGAGCTCCGTCAATACCAGCGGAATATCCCCCGCTTCTAAACGGTCCGCTAATAAACGAATGCCTTTGACACGGCAACTGCGCTTTTTTTTCAGCTCTTCAAGGACGATATTGTTGGCTTTTGAGGTCATATTGATTCTCAATACAAGCAACTGAAGGCGAAAGATCGTTTCTAATAATCGTATTTAATGCCGAGGCACTCAATGAAATAATGGGTAATTGTACCCAAACGAGGTGAAAAACCAATATACCCGAAAAATTTAGGGTATAGCGTCGCTTGGCTGCCGCGTACACGAAAACCACACAAGAATACCAACGAACTGCACTGGTGACAAGCGAAAACGAAAAATTTCACCGCTGCAGTTCTGAAGAATTAATGTTGTGTATACGTATGCACCGACAACGATCGACGCTAAATTGATTTGCGAAGCACGACTTTGTCTTAATTGATAGTTGGATCCTACTGATCCCAAACGAATATACCCGACGAAAACAGGGTAGCGCGTCACTTGGTGTTTGGTTTGGATCAAGCGCGCCAAAACAAAAGAACAACGATAAGCAACGGTGAAGAGCGAAAGCGAGACGAAAAAATTCACCGCTGCAGCTGCGTATTGGTATGCGTGCTTGGTCAACGACCCAACTATACATATATTTGACACAACGAAAACGAGAAAGGGGAAAGGGGCGACAGCGATTGCAGTTAAAATGAGTTATATGTGTAATTATTGCGTCCAAGAGGGTTAGATGTACATATGTATGTATATATGTATTAATATATATGCTCAACTCTAACTACAGCATGCAATCTAGCTCTACTATGTCATACGTATGTGCCAAGAATTGAAAGCGAGGTGCAATTGTTTCAGCACAAGACAATAATTGCGAGTTTTTTAATCTTTTCATCTTCACTCGAGCTTTCAATTTTTTGCACAAATACCTCTTGGGAAGATAGGAAATTCCATGTGCTGTACTCTCCTCTTGTATATATGTAGCTGCAGACAGGGTACGACCGACGCGGTGATTTTTAGTTTGGTTTGTTTGATTATTTGCACACACGTCGCGGTCAATTTGGCAATTTAGCTGCCGCACATATGCATGTACATGTATGTATGTATGTATAATAGATTTTGGCTATTTATCTTTTCTTCACTTGAATTATTATGTACGTTTAAATTGCAAGTCCACCCGGGGGCGCCATGAAATTTTAGAATAGTTTTTCTAAATAACGATACCGAAACAACTTGGGTGACTGCAATTTTTTATTTTAATACGACAAAAGAAAAGGGGTGCGTGCGTTCGATTTCATGGATTTTTCTCGACTTCTTTTATATATTAAAACAATTTCTTCTATGCCTACCTTACCTACGGTGGCAAAGCGGGGCGAATTCGCCAAGAGCGAGAGAGCGATCTTTTATTGCGCTCCCGCTTTGCCCTAGCCTAACTTACACTAGACTTCATGAAATACTATCCTAATAACAATTATTATTGTCCAAATGGCGCTAAATCCACAATATTGCACATTCGAGAAAACTAAAAACGCAGAATCATAGAAAACGACCATATCTATCAGATTGCTGAATCTGGATCAGATCAGATCATTTTTATAGCCAAAAGGAACAAATCAATTTGCACTGGCTACGCAGCGTCCGACGTCACGCTCAGACTGATTTTCTGTCTCTCTCGCACGCACTCTTTGTCGTGTCGTTTAATATTAGCGGCGTCTGCCGGAGGAGAGCCATACTGACTTAGTATCGGGTATAACTGTAGAGTTGCGGTGTCCGCAGCAACTCACAACGTTCCCCCTCGTTTCATTACTCTGTCTGCTGCTGAAACGCGGTGGCCAGAGTTGCTTGTTTTGCTCAAAAAAAACGTAGATAGGGAGATCATTAGCGAAGAAGAAGCAATGAATCTACCCTACACCAAAAAGAAGCGACTTATCAGGGCAGATCCAGTTACTTGTGCTTGGTATTTCGATTATAGGTATAGGATCTCATCGGATGGATTGTTTCTCCAGACTATCATCTGATGGAATTGTTCCTCCGGATTCATCCACACTTTCCGGTACATCTTTTCTATGTCCGCTGTGAATACGTACTTATGAATTCGAAATCGTAGCAGAATGAACATAAGTTCGCTCTGAAGGGTGGGTACAGCCTGCAGAATGTCGTTCAAAGATTTCCCGCTTGTTGATTTGCATGATGCATCGAACACTACCCGAAGCTTTGTGGTGGTGCTGTCAGGTTTGAGTACACAATGATGTGGAATGAAGTAGTGCCTTTTGGGAACTTTTGATGCTGGCACAATCTTCATATGTCCTAGTCCTTCATACTCTTCCATGAAGTCCACATAACTCTTCCAAGTTTCTGTTGAGCTTCGCCGCTCCAACGCTAGGAATCTTTTTGTTGCGGTTTCCAACGACTCCCCCAGGGCTGAAGGGTGTTCGGAAAATGGGAGCTTTACAATAAAACGGCCGTCTGAAGCTCTCTGAAGATTTTCTATAAAATGAGCTTCACACCGTGCTTCCACTGGAGTGCGTGGATCTCTAGATTGTCCAGAGTCCAGAATCTTTCCATTAGCTCGTTTACTCCCGTGGCACAAATGGGTGAGGAATTGTGAGCAGATTTGACTTTTCCTGCCACAATCCATCCCAGTTTCGTGTTTTGTAGCAACGGGCTTCCTGTCCTTAGCTGCTGTTGATCTGGTAGCAGCAGCGATTAGTAATGCTCGGCTCCGATTAGCATGTCGATTTTGCCTGGCTTATGGAAATTTGGATCTGCCAGTGAAATCTTGCTTGGTACGTTTAAGCTATCTGAATCGAGTGCCTGAGCTGGTTGATCAGCTATTATCTGTGGTAATACGAAAGCTTCAATTCTTTGCGTAAAACCTTTGTGAAGGGATTTCATGAGCACATTTACTCGTGCTCTGCTGGTCTTTGATTGACCTCCAATTCCTTCGATCCGTAATGTTGTGTCTTTTAGTTTGAGGGACAACATTGATGCCATTCGTTCAGAGATCAAGTTTATCTGTGATCCTGAATCTAGCAGTGCTCTGAAATTAGCAACCTGCCCGTTGTTGGCTTCTACTGCCACCTTTGCTGTGGCCAGAAGATTGTAACTATTGTTTCTTGCTGCACCAACCGTCGGGCCTCTTGATTCTGTAGCTGCGCCTGATGCTGTTTCCAAATATAGCATCGTGTTGTGCTTCTTGTCACACTTGAAGCAGTTTCGTCCAGGGCATGCGTTTGTTTTGTGATTTGTTCTAAAACAATTAACGCACATTTTTTGTTTTTGTACCCAATTTAGTCGTTCTGATGGAGATTTGGAGCGAAATTCTTCGCATCCGTAGAGCCAATGGCTTGCTTTTTTGCAGAATGTGCATAAGGGTGCTCGCGTTCTCCCTGTGTTTGCTGATGCACATGTCGTGCCTTTTGGCTCTCTCCTTGATGCTGGTGGCTTCTTACTGGTTCCTAGAACCCGAATTTTTTGCTCCAAGAACTGAAGCATCGTATCCAGCGCCTGAATGTTCTTTGAGCTTCCCAATGATTGCTCATACAAGGCCTTATTTGTTACATCCAGTTTGTTTCTGATAATGGCAATCAATATCGGATCCCATGTAGATACATTGATGCCCAATCCCTTTAGTGATGCAAGGGATTCTATGGTTGTTATATACAACTCTTTTAATGACTTGGGATCGTCATTAAATGTTTGGTGATTGAGGAAGCGGTTCAGTACCGTGTTCGAAACATCTCTGGGATTGTTGTATGCGTCAACTAGTATTTCCAAAGCGGCTTCATAATTTTCTTCCTTTAGATCGATATGTCGAATCAATCTTTCTGCATGAGAAAAGATCGAAGAACTGGGTCCATTTTAATAGATCCCCATCAAACTTTGGGATGCTGATGCGTGGAAGATGCACGTTATCCGTGTTTGGTGTGGCTGATTTTGCCAATGCTCTTTGGACCTTACTTTCCAGTGTTAGGTAGGATTCCATGTCATATCCACCTTCCACTGGGTCCTCATATTCCTCATGAATTGTGAAGTGGACTTCCTGCGCTTGAGTCCATAGTGATTTTATCAAATCACTTGATGTGCGTCCGTCCGCCTCGAAAGTTGTTCCAGATTGCGTTTAACGGACTCTACTATGGACTTTTGTCGGCGACATAGTGAAAGCAGTTTGCTGTAATCCTTCGAGGGCTGCTGGATCAGACCGCTTTCTTTGGGATCTACTGGAGGATACTCATGCTTTTCTTTAAAGACGATTTACCGTTCCCCACGAGCACTAGACGTCTGTGATAGGTTATCCATGCATTCGGTAAAGATCGTAATGTGTTGCTTACATGTTGTACGTAAGTCTTCACGGAATTTTACGTATTCATCCGTTTTGTCTGTATCGCGAAGTTTGGAGTCGTTTTTGTTGAAGCGATTCCACGCATTTTCGAGTGCTGATATTTTGGCTTGAAAATAAGAAGCCGTTTGCTTTCGTTCTTGGGAATCTTTTTTAAAGTTCCGAATGCACCTCGATATTTCCTCACCAATCTCTTGCTGCACATCCATTGCCATTGTAGCGGCAGCTTCTGCCTCCATATGTGTATCCATTCTATCTGTTTGTACTTATTACTTTTTGACCCGTTGGGAGTGTTTTGTTTGCTTTGCAGCTGGATACGCTCCGAATCGCAACCGTTGTTGGTCAGAAAGGTAATACTGGACCTGGTGATGTGTTGGATGGAGGGATTTGTGCTGTTTCCAATTTATGGAACGCACGTAACAACAAAAATTGTTTACCTTGGTGGTAATCGAATTCTATAGCTGTTTTTCTGTTGGCTGATAACCTGAATATGTCAGATTTGCCAAAGTGATACTTATTGGTAGGAGATGCTACCGTAAGTGTATGGCCTGATGCCAAATTTTTATTGAAGATTTCCTGTCGACTGCTTCAATCTGATGTCCAGATCGAATACTTTCACTGTAGCTTGTTAGACAGTTTGAAAGGATGACCAAGGTCGGGGTCACCAAATGTTAATGTGTCTGTGTGTGTGTGTGTGCAGGAAGCTGGGTTGCATACGGTACATAAACCGTCTACAGTTTGATCGTCGCAACTAGAACTTGAACCAGTTGGACTGCGGAGTGGGTATCCTACGGTGCGCAAGGGAGGATCTGAAGACACAGCGACAGCCTGTGATGATTGCGATGGAAGATGAGTGACAGGCAGCTATGGTACTGTTTCTGATACTGATTTTTATTGAACAAATGCATCTCCTTATATAGCTAGCAGTGGTACTCTTATTCTATGGGAAGGAACGCACAGGCTCCTTGTGAGTGTATTTTTAGATTGGGTACACTTACTCTGTGCGGGGGTTATATTTCAGTGCATTTACTTAGGTACTTGACAGCAATAAAGTAGATAGTTTATTGCTTGATCCCTTTTGGTGGGTTCGAGTTTACAAGTGCTATTGTCTATTCTTAGTTGCTAATGTATTTTTCGTGTCGTCATATTCATTTACATGAAATGACATGGACAATTTTATTTATGAGTATTTGTGTATGAGATTGAACTGTATATTCCTAATATTCATTAAATACATGTCTGTGGCTGAACAATAGCTACAGCATGCAAGTTAACGTACCCAATTCTATTGAGCTCTTATAGGAGTTGTAAACAATCTTTGGCTTTCCAAAACGAAAACAATTTCAATCTTGGGCCTCCGCATAATTGATTTCTAAGATGTACAATCTCAAGGGCTCCCGCCGCAATCCCAATCTTTGACACTCGCCTAAATGGAAAACCAATGTTTGCCCACACCCGGCTTCTCATAAACAATCTCACTCCCGGCTTTCCGCAGATCCTGCACTTTAGGCATTTTACAGTTCTCTCTTTGGATGACGAAATCCAATACTCGGGATGGCGAAATCAATTGAAATGTTTATAGAAAAACTATTCCCGAAAGGGATCCACGATGCAAAGATCAGAAAGTTCAAGTCAGTCTTGATCCAGAAGCGACACCGCAAAGTCGAGCTAAAAATTGAGATCGCGCAAACCCTTTGCCCGGAATCCTTTGAGACCCTCTACTTAAATCTATATCTGTGAACTTAGAAGTAAAATAAAAACTTTTTAAAAACACAATCCGCTACCGCAGTTATTTAATTGGCGCCCAACGTGGGGCGACGTTGTATAAAAAGCACCGAATAATAAAAGTGTTGCGTCGTGCCGAAACCCGAAGGACAATTAATTAATGGAATAAATCCTTCAACTATAAAAACTCGGAGTGACTGTGAGATATTAGATAAGAAAAAGTGAGATAAAAAGAAAACAAACCGGAGCTTAGGGTGTGCAAAAATAAATACAATTAAAGCTAATCAAGACAATTCAAAAATACAAAAAAAACCAAAAAAAAAAGTCTTTAAACAAAACCAACCAAAACAAAACACAAAGAAAGTGAAACTATCAGCTAAACCAAAGAAGGAAGACCCCCAGAAGACCCAGTTAAACAACAAAGAAATTTAAGAAGTAAGACCCGTTCGAAGACCTGTGAGCCAAATCAAGATGGAAGATCCGTTCGAAGATCTGTCAGCCAAACTAAGAAGGACGACCCCTACCGGATAGTTCGTGAGCAAAAGTTGTAGTAATAAATATATAAGTTCAATTAGGTTTAAGCCCAGCGGTGGTCAAGATTATAAAAACAAACATATAAGAAAAATTTAAGGTGGATCAACTAACTTTAGATTTTGAAAAACTAAAAATGATTAACTCACAAACAAGGACCGATCTCACTGCAGATCTGGTCAAACAATTGATAGCACTTCAAATTTCACAAGTTCAGGAGCAAATAGTAAATTTGAAACAACAAATAGAAACTAAAACCGATCAGGTATCAGATTATCAGGCAGAAACAATAGACGAGACAATAAAAGATGACACCACATTAAAGGTAATAAACGTCGTCGGTAAACGTCGGTGGAAAGCGTGACTGCTACCACCGGCGGGCACGGGGAGGAGCAGTCCTCTCTGCGTGTCGCCAGCGGTCACACCTCAGACTTGGCGGAAGCAGGCCAGGTCAGTTGTAAAGCTACTGCCACAATAACAACAACAAAAACAACTCACTCCGTGGCCTGCAAGTTGAGCCGCACAGATGCCGTAGTCGATACAGACACGGATCTGGAGAGCGTGCTCTCTCTAAGCAGGACGGACGAAGAGAGCCTTCTCCGCTCGCCGGAACCAGGCACCAGCTCCCTGCGTAGGGAAGGGCCGAAGCGTTCCAAGGAGGGGATGAAGGCCAAAGCACAATACAAAGCGGCCCTCAACATAAAAAGCCGGCTGCAAGGCAAAGCAGACATCTCCCAGGAGGAGAAGGTCAAGCTAGCCTGGGCCGAGCAGAGAGTAGAGGAGGGTCGGCTACACTATGCCCAGATGCCACAGATGAGGGCGTCGAATGGCGAATATGCCAATAAGGTGGAGGAGATGATGGCCACCAAGAGACAACGCTCGACTGAGAGTGCCATTAAGGACACTCCAGCGAGCAAGCGGCAACGCGGGCCCAGGAGTGCAGCCCCTCCACCGAAAGCGGCCAAGAAGCCAACGAAGCCGAAAGCGAAGGTCAGCGAGGTGACCAAACGACACCTGATCGTGGCACTCATTGACCGCAGCGAAGAAAACGGCAAGATGTCAGCGGCACAGTGGAAGCTGGTGCACGCGCGTCTTGTCGACGCACTCTTTGCACAGATGGAGGAAGACCCCGCGGCCCCAATGCCCACGTTCGATGGTGCTGGGTGGCTAAATGGGGTTAAGATCCTGAAGTGCAATGATGACCCAACCCTAAGGTGGCTGACGCGTACGGTCTGCCAACTGGAGGCGATGTGGGAGGGGGCCAAGCTGGAGGTTGTGGACCGGGAGCTTATCCCGTCCAAGCCTAAGGCGAAGGTACTCTTCCCCATCACAATCCAGGGGGACCGAGCGCTGAAGCTCCTTCAGCGGCAAAACGCGGACGTGCCAACGGCCGATTGGAGGATCCTACACATTGGTAGCCCACTACCCAACGAAGGGGGCCAGTGTGTGATCCTCCAAATAAACAAGGAAGCAGAGGATCTGCTATACCCCAAGTTCGGGAAGATGGCGTGGGGCATGGGTAGCGTCTACCTGCGCCTCAAAAAGCCCCACCCTGAGGACAAGGACGCGCATACCCTGCAGGCAGGCGAGGTGGAAAAGGACCTAGGTCTCGAGTCCATCGTGGAGGCCGCCCAGGGTCTTGCGCTTGAAGACGAAGAAGAGGAAGACGGTGACCTGACGCTGGTAGTCAACCCGTCAGGTGCAAGCGAGCCAGCCACCCATGCTGAGTGTGCTGCAGCTCAACTTGCATAAAAGCAAGGTAGCGTCGGCGGAGCTCCTCATCGCCATGGAGCAAGGGCTCGCCGACATAGCTCTAGTCCAGGAGCCCTGGATTGCGACAGGCAATTCAGTGGCCGGACTAAAGTCCTCAAATCATAACCTGTTCTACTCAACATCGGTAAGCAGGAGCAGAACCGTCGTACTCGTACGAAAGGGAATCCATGCTTACCTTATGTCTCATTACAGCACGGATGACCTGACGGTTGTGATGCTGGAAAGTGATGAAAAGCGCCTTCTGGTGGCTTCCTGCTACATGGCTCACGACAGACCCGCACCACCCGACGAACTCAGGAGCCTGGTGACAAAAGCCGGCACCAAAAACTATCAACTCGTCATCGGAACGGACGCCAACGCCCACCATAATGTGTGGAGAAGCACCGACATCAATGACAGAGGTGAGTCACTCCTAAACTTTATACTAGCAACTAATCTATATATAGCAAACGTTGGGGAGGAGCACACCTTCGTAGGTCCAACCTCATCTAACGTGCTAGACCTAACACTTGCAATGGGAAACAGTACTACGGTATCTAGCTGGAGGGTCCTCGATAGACCATCCTTCTCAGACCATAAGTACATTCAGTTCAAGTGCGAATTCAAACACCCTTCGAAGACAACAGTCTATAGAAACCCCCGGAACACAAACTGGGCAAAGTTTAAAAAGACAGTTACTTCGAAGCTCGCGAATCCGGGCTCAGTGAAATCCGCGGAGGATATAGAGAAGTCCCTAAAGACCCTATCCAACGAGCTACTGAACGCCTACCATGCATCGTGCAAACCCTCGAGAACGAAGAGGAGGTCCAAGCCACTCTGGTGGAACCGAGATCTCTCTCTCCAAAGGAACAACCTCAAGGAATTCTTCAAGATCGCCAAACAAGCGAACGAGGAGATTGTCAATGAGGAATATAAAATCCTACTTAGGAGCTACAAGAAGGAAATACGTAAGGCACAAAGGAACTCGTGGAGAAACTTCTGCTCCAACATCGAGAAAGTACCCGAAACCGCCAGGCTTCGGAAGCTGCTTTCAAAGCAGCCCACAGTACAGAGCCAACTAAAACTAGACAACGGACAGTGGACAGAGGGCAGCAAAGAAGCCCTAACAGCACTAATGGAGGCGCACTTCCCTGGATGCACCGAGGTCACTGACGCCAAGGAGCATCAGGACCTAGCAACCGAGGAACAGCACCCTCCAATAGGTCTGTTAACCACTAAGAGAATACACTGGGCCATAGACTCCTTCGCGGGCATAAAAGCACCAGGACTGGACGGGATATTCCCAGCCATGATGCAGTTGACCAAAGAGGTTATCACCCCATGGCTCCTCGCAATATACTCAGCATGCCTAAGTACGGGCTATATCCCCATCCAATGGAGAACCTCGAGAGTTGTCTTCCTCCCTAAGGCAGGAAAGTGCAGCCACGTGAGTCCCAAGGACTACAGACCGATAAGCCTTACCTCCTTTATACTAAAAACACTAGAAAAGCTGTTGGATTTGCACATCAGGAATGAGGTAGAGGGACTGATGTCAACAAACCAACACGCCTACACTAAAGGGAAATCAGTGGAGACGGCACTACACTCGCTAGTAGCCACCATCGAGAGCGCCCTTCACAACAAAAAGTATGCTTTGGGAGCATTTGTGGACATCTCAGGAGCATTCAACAACGTGGCCACAACCGCAATAACAAGTCGCCTAGAAGCGAATAACATACACCCTGCAATCAACGTCTGGATCAAAAACCTCCTAAGTTGCAGACGGGTGCAATCGGAGTGGGGCACTGCTTCCATGGTAAAGGGGGCACACAGAGGCACACCTCAGGGTGGAGTCCTGTCGCCACTACTGTGGAATCTGGTGGTCGATGACCTCATCAAGAGATTTGAAAGGAAGGCCCCAAAGATAACAGCTTATGCAGATGACATAAGCATACTTATTACGGGTGTATGTCCATCGACCCTCAGCTCCTTAATGGAACGTACACTCAGGGAGATACGTGAGTGGGCGGAAGAGGTAGGACTCAGTATCAACGCGGACAAGACGGACCTCATCCTCTTTACCAAGAGGTACAAGGTACCGATATGGACCCCCCCGAAAATTGACCAAACTAGGCTGACCCCAAAATCACAGGTGAAATACCTAGGCACAGTACTGGACAGCAAGCTGGCATGGAGGCCCAATGTAGTGGAAAGGGTGAAGAAGGCTACCATTGCGCTTTATGCATCCAAGAAGATGCTCAGCAGCACATGGGGCCTGTCACCTGCTCTAATGCACTGGATCTACATCTCGGTGGTGCGACCAACTCTGCTGTATGGAGCCTTAGTGTGGTGGCAGGCTACTGAAAAGAAGACATACCATAAGCTTATGGAGAAGACTCAGCGACAGGCTCTGCTCTGTATTACAGGGGCGCTGAGGTCAACCCCAACAAAAGCACTCGAAACCATACTCGGAATCGACCCCCTGGACATTCACGCTCGCCTGATTGCGGGAAAGGCAGCACAACGCCTCATAGCATCAGGAAATCTATCGCCACAAGGATACGGGCATAGTTCAATCGGCAGGGAAATGACCAGATCAACTGACTACATGACCCCCCAAACTTGCCTTGACGTCAAAACAACCACATCTCTGGGACCTGAAGACTGGAAGATTGGAAGGGACCAAACTGAGCACCTCAATATATACACAGACGGCTCCAAGATGGACGGAGGAGTAGGAGCGGGCCTATACTGCACAGACCCCGAGATAAGGCTGTCGTATAAGCTACCCGACCCATGCAGCATATTCCAGGCAGAAGTTTTTGCCATCGGGAAAGCAGCGGAGGTCGCTCTCCTCACAGAACGAGCACACGATGCGGTCAACCTATTCGTCGACAGCCAAGCGGCGATAAGATCCATGCAGTCGTCCGTGGTCAGTTCCAGAAGTGTCTTGGCGAGCAGGGAGGCATTAGACATCCTAAGCACGACAAAGACAGTGCGGATCTATTGGGTTCCCAGCCACCAGGGCATCGAAGGAAACGAAGCGGCGGACGTACTAGCTAAGGAAGGCTTCGGGCTGGAGAATAGGAGAACCGAGAACGTGCCTGTCTCCCTCAGAACGCTGCAAGGCGATCTAGAGAAGCAGGCTAGAGCACAGACTGATAGCAGGTGGAGGAGTACCACCACCTGCAGAACCTCGAAGATAATGTGCAAGGAGCGCAACGAGAAACTTAGCCACTACCTACTGCACCTACCACGAAAGGACTGCAGACTGATGGTGGGAATACTAACAGGTCACTGTCTGGCTGCTGCACATGCAGCAAAGCTAGGCATCACCAACAGAGACAGTTGCAGGAAATGTGAGGAACCTGGGGCTATCGAAACCCTGGAACATCTCATCTGCAACTGTCCGGCTCTCTCAAGGGCAAGGAGGAGATACCTGGGCGCCCCAGTGTTGGCATCACTGGAAGATGCCTCCAAAAGGACGCCTCAGGAACTGCTGGCCTATGCTAAAAACACCTCGATTCTCGGGGACTTTTTAAAACCACATTAACACTCCCGCGACTGTTCATACACCCCCCCATCCGGATAACTAAGGGCCATATTGGCCTATGCGCGGCCCCGCTGAGGGCCGTCCGGGTTAACCTAACCTAACCTAAAGGTTAACAGGGGAAGGCAGCGGCCCAAAGGCCTGGCCCGACCCGCAAATCAGCAGGGAAAACCTGCGCGGCGGAAGATGCTAGGGAGAGCCCAAAGGGGTCCCATCCCGGTGTCGGGGTGGGTTGTGAATTGGCTCCCAAAACCGATACCTTGGCAGAGTGGCTATGCAATCCTGCGGCTGCTCTGCCTGCTGGTAAAGTGGCGGGTGATGAGTCACCATCTACTAGTGTCCAAGCCAAATCTTTTACATATGCCGATAGAAGGAGTGCTGGCAACACTCGGGCGTCCAGCCCGACGGACAAATGGATAAAGAAGGTTGAGTGGGCCTCGAAGGTGCTGCCGAACTTTGGCAAGGAAGCACCGAAGAAGGAAGCCCCTCAGCAAAAAAGGCAGCGCTCGCAGGAGACTCTGGGGCCGACACCGAAGCGCTCCAGAGTGCTGCCTAACGCATCGTTCGCGCAGATTGCCAGACTTGAGACTTGTAGACTGGAGCGAAGTGCCCAGTAGACCAAGGGCGAGAGTCTGGGTGCCCGCCTCCATGAAGGAGCCGGAGCGCATCCTAAAAATGCTGCAAAGATGCAACCCCCACCTCCCAACAGCGGATTGGAAAGTGGTCAAAGTTGAGACGACACAGGGCCCCACAAACCAGGCGGTGGTCGTCCTCAACAAAGAGTCGCTGGCCCCGATTGAGGCTGCCAAAGGCGAGCTCAATTGTGGGTTCAGCTCTGTGACCGTAAAGGTCTACAAGTCGGATGCGGCGGCCGAGGCACGTCCTGTCCACAAGCCAGTCGAGCAGGACGCTGCCTCGGAGATCGAAGCACCCGACGATCACACAGAGATAGACCCAGAGGGCTACTCCACCGATGGCACGCTGAGATGCGACTTCGAGGCGATGTGTTGCCACGAGGAAGTCGAGGACGATCCGGATGCCGACATTACAGTGGTGGAGAACACTAAGGATGTCCCTGAGGCTCCTTCAGATCAATCTCCACCACTGTAAAGCAGCATCCGCTGCTCTTATACTCCGCCTCGAAGAGAGCGGAGCAGACGTAGCCCTGATCCAGGAACCTTGGATAGTGGGAGACAAGGTTTGTGGACTAGGGTCGAAGGAGTACAAGATAATTGTAGCTCAACATGAAGGTAAAACCCGCACCTGAATTCTCGCCAGAAAGCACCTTAATATCTTTCTGCTCCATAATTATAGCGATAGCGACAACACGGCGGCAAGCCTAGAGCTGAAAGGGACACATCTAAGGCTGATGTCGTCCTACATGGCCCATGAGGGAAACGATCCTCCCAACGACCTTTTTCGCAAACTAGCCAGCGACAGCGAGAGGTCGGACATAGACCTATTAATAGGTTGCGATGCCAACGCTCACCACACTCAATGGGGGAGCTCGAACACAAATGTAAGGGGTGAGTCACTTTTCAGCTTCATCCTTAACTCAAATCTATTTATTTGTAATCGGGGCAACGACCCCACTTTTATAATTAAAAATCGACAGGAGGTTATTGACATCACCCTAGTGTCTTCCAAACTGTTAGACATAGTCAAGAGTTGGCAAGTCCTTGATGACCACTCTTTCTCTGACCACAGATACATCGAGACAACACTATCCCTCGAGTCTTCGAAACCTAAGGACTATATTAATCCCAGGAAAGCCAACTGGGAAAAATATAGCTCAGCCCTGGAGGACTTACTCCCCTCCAAAGCACCATCATGCCCTGACACAAAAGACGACCTAGATCGCCTAGTGAACAGGTTCACAGAGGCATGCAACAAAGCCTTCGCGGCTTTGCAGCATGCCCCTCTAGCAAACCTAGGGGGAAAAAGAAACCCCCCTGGTGGTCAAAACAAATAGACATCCTACGTAAAAGCTGCAGGACCCTCTTCAACAGGGCCAAAAGCGCGAACGAGGAGAGCCACTGGGCAGACTATAAAATCAGTCTGTCACTATATAAAAAGGAAACAAGGAAAGCAAAAAGGGCCTCTTGGCAAAAATTTTGGTCGGAAATTGAGGAAACGTCAGAGGCCGCAAGGCTTCGCAAGATTCTCTCAAAAACTAACCCCTCGGTAGGGTATCTTAAAAGGAATGACGGCACGTGGACTAACTCCAGTGAGGAGTCCCTGCACATTCTACTAGACACACATTTTCCAGGGTGCACAACCATCGAGACGGCACATCTTCCAGGAGAGGGACCGGTAACCTCGATGGATCACATCCTCACAAAACGTAACATAAGCTGGGCAATAAACAGCTTCAACCCGTTCAAATCGCCAGGCCCAGACCAGGTAATCCCGGCCCAACTTCAGAAGGCCGGGGATACGGCCATCAACTGGCTACAAGGTATCTTCAGGAAGATACTGGCTGTGGGTACAATCCCGCGAACATGGCTTAAGGCAAAGATAGTCTTCATTCCCAAAGCTGGGAAAGCCTCGCAGTCAGCTGCAAAAGACTTTAGACCAATCAGCCTGTCGTCCTTCCTCCTCAAAACCTTTGAGAGACTCGTCGGGCTGCAACTGAGGACAACTATACACCCTCAGTTGCTGTCAGGCGCACAGCATGCCTACCGGAAAGGAAACGGCTCTTCATGAAGTGATCTCAGCGGTAGAGAAATCTCTGCATCACAAAGAGTACTCACTCATAGCCTTTCTCGATATTGAGGGAGCTTTCAACAACGTTGTACCGGGTGCCATTACAGAAGCCCTGACTGACCTGGGGGGTGGACCGTCACTTGGTGATGCTCATTGATCGATTGCTCACATGCAGGACGGTGACATCATCGATGGGATCGTCCGCCCAGTCAAGGTATGTCAACAGAGGCACCCCGCAAGGTAGTGTCCTGTCTCCTCTTCTGTGGAACATAGCAGTCAACAAGATTCTATGTGACCTAGAGGGGGGGGGGCTGCAAAGTCGTGGCCTATGCGGACGATGTTGCGATTATCTTCTCGGGGAAATACTCCCAAACACTGTGCGACTTAATGTCCACAAAGCTAGCGCAACTGTCGGATTGGAAAGAATCGCGTGGTCTGGGAGTAAATCCCTCAAAAACGGAACTCGTACTATTCACAAATAAATACAAGGTCCCGACCCTCAACCCTACAATACTACAAGGATGCAGGCTCTCCTTTAGCGACAATGCCAGTTACTTAGGGTTGGTAATTGACAAGAAGCTTAGCTGGAACCTGAATGTCAAAGACAGAGTGAAGAAGGCAATGACTGCACTCTATACATGCAAAAAAGCTATTGGGCTAAGATGGGGTATGATCCCAAGCATAGTCCAATGGATATATCAAGCTATAGTGAGACCAATACTACTCTACGGAGTTACGGAGTTACTACTAAGTTCCAAGAGAGTATACAGACACTCCCTTCGACACAATCATCCCTCACAGAGACGAATGGCTCGAGGGACTCCCAGGCCCAGATGGGGCCATAAACATCTTCACAGATGGATCAAAGCTGGACGACAGAGTCGGAGGGGGAATCTACTCTGAACAGCTAAACATAAGGCATTCCTTCAGACTCCCAGATCATTGCAGTGTCTTTCAAGCGGAAGTCATAGCAATCAGGGAGGCTCTAGACTGCCTACAAGCGGCTGCCGTCACGGCAACCAAGCTAAACATTTATAGCGACAGCCAGGCTGCGATCAAATCGCTATTTCGATCAAATCGCGATTTCGGTCACCGTGGCAGACTGCCGCAAATCTCTGCACGAGATGGCTCAGCAATTTGCTATTAGCCTAATTTGGGTCCCGGGCCACCGGGACATCGAGGGCAACTGTATAGCAGACGAGCTGGCCAGATCTGGCACTACAATCCCCCTTCTCCAAGACAAGGAGGATATCTGTATGCCAATGGCCACCTGTAAGCTCATTATTAGGGAGCAATACAAGCGACTAAAAAACGATATGTGGCAAACAGTGCCACGATGTCGCACAACTCGGCAAACATGGCCGACCATGGACATGAAGCACCTCCGAGCTCCTCAAGTTAAGCAGGAAAAGGTGCAGCGTAGTCACACGTTCCCTCACGGGACACTGGCTAATAGGCACCCACGCTAACAGGCTGGGGGCCCCACATAACGATTTTTGTCGCAGCTGTAGAGACGAGGAAGAGGAGGAGACAGTGGAACATCTGTTCTGCTCCTGCCCAGCTCTCAGCAGAAGAAGGCTACAGCACCTGGGCTCAGCCTTTCTACAAAATTCCCAAAATTTTTGAAGCACTTTGTTATTTAGTTACCACAGATTTGTATAAAAAGCATAATGTTGTAGTTAACGAGCAATGGATCTCTGCCTTTTTAGAAAGTATGCAGAATAGAGATAGGAATGTAGATACGGATCCAGCCCATCCCGACGAGGAAGTAGAAGCCGAAGAGGTCAACCCTGGAGGTCAGGAAACTCTGCTTGAAAACAACATACCATTTGATGATAGGATTATTAAAATCGCACCAGGTCAAGGCCAACGACCTCTCGACATGATTCTAGACATTGACTCGGAAGAGTTATTCTTTCCCACTATTTATGCAGGCGTCAAAAGACAATCTTCGCAAAGTTTTACAACCATTGTTAGATCAGAGCTTCGAAATGTAGATAGGAGAGGTTGTAGAACTGACAAACTATTCTTCAATTATAAGAAGTTAGAACTCATTAAGATTCGAAATAATATTTCAATCTGCTTACGTAAGCGGAGCACATCCAGTGCAGTAACGGCAGCTAACGCTCTTAATGAGAATTTCATAGGGGGGCTTATTAACCACGATGAGGGATATAGGGTTCTTCGTGATATTCGATCGTCTCCGGCTCACTGGGAGGATGAAAAGAAGAAGGTTATGGCCATGATTCGTCAGTTCGGCCTGTCGACTTTTTCATTACTCTGTCTACTGCTGAAACGCGGTGGCCAGAGTTGCTTGTTTTGCTCATAAAAAACGTAGATGGGAGATCATTAGCGAAGAAGAAGCAATGAATCTAGCCTACACCAAAAAGGAGCGACTTATCAGGGCAGATCCAGTTACTTGTGCTAGGTATTTCGATTATAGGTATCGCGAGATTTTAAAAGTTATGAGGAATTGGGAGGGCATTTTCGGAGAAAACTTCGTCATAAAATATTATTGGCGTGTTGAATTCCAACAAAGAGGTTCCCCCCATATTCACGGCATGTTTTGGCTGAAAGATGCCCCAGCAGTGGACTTAACCAGTACAGAGTCAATTTCAACAGTTATAGCCTTCATTAACAACCATAATACAGTAGATGTCACAGACTCTGAATTAGCTCCGTATGTTGAATACCAAAAGCATCGGCATAAGGACATGTCATGTCTTAAAAAAGCCAATAAAACTGGAAAAAAAGTTTGTAGATTCGGTATTCCATACCCTCCAATGCCCCAAACGGAGATATTGAGTCCACTGCCGGAGGAAACTCCAAACCTTGATTTTCACCAAGGAAATTTTAAGAAAATTCAAGACCTACTAAATTCTGATCAATCCTCTGATATGATTGATCACTTGAGCATATTTGAGAACTTTCTTTCGCACGACCAAGTGAGCCTCAATTACGAGGACTACAAATATGCAATTTCTTCTGGTTTAAAGAAACCACACATTTTTCTAAAAAGGTCATTTGCTGAGATTTGCGTTAATGCTTATAATAAACACATCCTTTTAATGCAAAGGGCCAATATGGATATCCAATACATTTTGGACCCTTATGCATGCTGTAGCTATTGTTCAGCCACAGACAAGTATTTAATGAATATTAGGAATATACAGTTCAATCTCATACACAAATACTCATAAATAAAATTGTCCATGTCATTTCATGTAAATGAATATGACGACACGAAAAATACATTAGCAACTAAGAATAGACAATAGCACTTGTAAACTCGAACCCACCAAAAGGGATCAAGCAATAAACTATCTACTTTATTGCTGCCAAGTACCTAAGTAAATGCGCTGAAATATAACCCCCGCACAGAGTAAGTGTAAGTACCCAATCTAAAAATACACTCACAAGGAGCCTGTGCGTTCCTTCCCATAGAATAAGAGTACCACTGCTAGCTATATAAGGAGATGCATATGTTCAATAAAAATCAGTATTACAAACAGTACCATAGCTGCCTGTCACTCATCTTCCATCGCAATCATCACAGGCTGTCGCTGTGTCTTCAGATCCTCCCTTGCGCACCGTAGGATACCCACTCCGCAGTCCAACTGGTTCAAGTTCTAGTTGCGACGACCAAACTGT
This sequence comes from Drosophila persimilis, assembly GCF_003286085.1. Lineage (NCBI taxonomy): Eukaryota > Metazoa > Arthropoda > Insecta > Diptera > Drosophilidae > Drosophila > Drosophila persimilis. Next base: position 230,518 of record NW_020825410.1, on the reverse strand, counting down.
AGACGGTTTATGTACCGTATGCAACCCAGCTTCCTACACACACACACACACACACACATTAACATAAATAAGTATATGAATATAAAAAAACATTAACATTTGGTGACCCCGACCTTGGTCATCCTTTCAAACTGTCTAACAAGCTACAGTGAAAGGATTCGATCTGGACATCAGATTGAAGCAGTCGACAGGAAATCTTCAATAAAAATTTGGCATCAGGCCATACACTTACGGTAGCATCTCCTACCAATAAGTATCACTTTGGCAAATCTGACATATTCAGGTTATCAGCCAACAGAAAAACAGCTATAGAATTCGATTACCACCAAGGTAATCAATTTTTGTTGTTACGTGCGTTCCATAAATAGGAAAAAGCACAAATCCCTCCATCCAACACATCACCTGTACTATTACCTTTCTGACCAACAACGGTTGCGATTCGGAGCGTATCCAGCTGCAAAGCAAATAAAACACTCCCAACGGGTCAAAAAGTAATAAGTACAAACAGATAGAATGGATACACATATGGAGGCAGAAGCTGCCGCTACAATGGCAATGGATGTGCAGCAAGAGATTGGTGAGGAAATATCGAGGCGCATTCGGAACTTTAAAAAAGATTCCCAAGAACGAAAGCAAACGGCTTCTTATTTTCAAGCCAAAATATCAGCACTCGAAAATGCGTGGAATCGCTTCAACAAAAACGAGTCCAAACTTCGCGATACAGACAAAACAACATGTAAGCAACACATTACGATCTTTACCGAATGCATGGATAAGCTATCACAGACGTCTAGTGCTCGTGGGGAACGGTAAATCGTCTTTAAAGAAAAGCATGAGTATCCTCCAGTAGATCCCAAAGAAAGCGGTCTGATCCAGCAGCCCTCGAAGGATTACAGCAAACTGCTTTCACTATGTCGCCGACAAAAGTCCATAGTAGAGTCCGTTAAACGCAATCTGGAACAACTTTCAGAGGCGGAAGGACGCACATCAAGTGATTTGATAAAATCACTATGGACTCAAGCGCAGGAAGTCCACTTCACAATTCATGAGGAATATGAGGACCCAGTGGAAGGAGGATATGACATGGAATCCTACCTAACACTGGAAAGTAAGGTCCAAAGAGCATAGGCAAAATCAGCCACACCAAACACGGATAACGTGCATCTTCCACGCATCAGCATCCCAAAGTTTGATGGGGATTTATTAAAATGGACCCAGTTCTTCGATCTTTTCTCATGCATGGTGCATGAGACCAACATGCCTACGGTGAAAAAGATGTGGTATCTTAAATCCACCGTTACCGGCGAGGCAGAAAGATTGATTCGACATATCGATCTAAAGGAAGAAAATTATGAAGCCGCTTGGGAAATACTAGTTGACGCATACAACAATCCCAGCGATGTTTCGAACACGGTACTGAACCGCTTCCTCAATCACCAAACAATTAATGACGATCCCAAGTCATTAAAAGTTGTATATAACAACCATAGAATCCCTTGCATCACTAAAGGGATTGGGCATCAATATATCTACATGGGATCCGATATTGATTGCAATTATCAGAAACAAACTGGATGTAACAAATAAGGCCTTGTATGAGCAATCATTGGGAAGCTCAAAGAACATTCAGGCGCTGGATACGATGCTTCAGTTCTTGGAGCAAAAAATTCGGGTTCTAGGAACCAGTAAGAAGCCACCAGCATCAAGGAGAGAGCCAAAAGGCACGACATGTGCATCAGCAAACACAGGGAGAACGCGAGCACCCTTATGCACATTCTGCAAAAAAGCAAGCCATTGGCTCTACGGATGCGAAGAATTTCGCTCCAAATCTCCATCAGAACGACTAAATTGGGTACAAAAACAAAAAATGTGCGTTAATTGTTTTAGAACAAATCACAAAACAAACGCATGCCCTGGACGAAACTGCTTCAAGTGTGACAAGAAGCACAACACGATGCTATATTTGGAAACAGCATCAGGCGCAGCTACAGAATCAAGAGGCCCGACGGTTGGTGCAGCAAGTAACAATAGTTACAATCTTCTGGCCACAGCAAAGGTGGCAGTAGAAGCCAACAACGGGCAGGTTGCTAATTTCAGAGCACTGCTAGATTCAGGATCACAGATAAACTTGATCTCTGAACGAATGGCATCAATGTTGTCCCTCAAACTAAAAGACACAACATTACGGATCGAAGGAATTGGAGGTCAATCAAAGACCAGCAGAGCACGAGTAAATGTGCTCATGAAATCCCTTCACAATGGTTTTACGCAAAGAATTGATGTAGATATATTGATGCCCAATCCCTTTAGTGATGCAAGGGATTCTATGGTTGTTATATACAACTTTTAATGACTTGGGATCGTCATTAATTGTTTGGTGATTGAGGAAGCGGTTCAGTACCGTGTTCGAAACATCGCTGGGATTGTTGTATGCGTCAACTAGTATTTCCCAAGCGGCTTCATAATTTTCTTCCTTTAGATCGATATGTCGAATCAATCTTTCTGCCTCGCCGGTAACGGTGGATTTAAGATACCACATCTTTTTCACCGTAGGCATGTTGGTCTCATGCACCATGCATGAGAAAAGATCTAAGAACTGGGTCCATTTTAATAAATCCCCATCAAACTTTGGGATGCTGATGCGTGGAAGATGCACGTTATCCGTGTTTGGTGTGGCTGATTTTGCCTATGCTCTTTGGACCTTTTTTTCCAGTGTTAGGTAGGATTCCATGTCATATCCTCCTTCCACTGGGTCCTCATATTCCTCATGAATTGTGAAGTGGACTTCCTGCGCTTGAGTCCATAGTGATTTTATCAAATCACTTGATGTGCGTCCTTCCGCCTCTGAAAGTTGTTCCAGATTGCGTTTAACGGACTCTACTATGGACTTTTGTCGGCGACATAGTGAAAGCAGTTTGCTGTAATCCTTCGAGGGCTGCTGGATCAGACCGCTTTCTTTGGGATCTACTGGAGGATACTCATGCTTTTCTTTAAAGACGATTTACCGTTCCCCACGAGCACTAGACGTCTGTGATAGCTTATCCATGCATTCGGTAAAGATCGTAATGTGTTGCTTACATGTTGTTTTGTCTGTATCGCGAAGTTTGGAGTCGTTTTTGTTGAAGCGATTCCACGCATTTTCGAGTGCTGATATTTTGGCTTGAAAATAAGAAGCCGTTTGCTTTCGTTCTTGGGAATCTTTTTTAAAGTTCCGAATGCGCCTCGATATTTCCTCACCAATCTCTTGCTGCACATCCATTGCCATTGTAGCGGCAGCTTCTGCCTCCATATGTGTATCCATTCTATCTGTTTGTACTTATTACTTTTTGACCCGTTGGGAGTGTTTTATTTGCTTTGCAGCTGGATACGCTCCGAATCGCAACCGTTGTTGGTCAGAAAGGTAATAGTACAGGTGATGTGTTGGATGGAGGGATTTGTGCTGTTTCCTATTTATGGAACGCACGTAACAACAAAAATTGATTACCTTGGTGGTAATCGAATTCTATAGCTGTTTTTCTGTTGGCTGATAACCTGAATATGTCAGATTTGCCAAAGTGATACTTATTGGTAGGAGATGCTACCGTAAGTGTATGGCCTGATGCCAAATTTTTATTGAAGATTTCCTGTCGACTGCTTCAATCTGATGTCCAGATCGAATCCTTTCACTGTAGCTTGTTAGACAGTTTGAAAGGATGACCAAGGTCGGGGTCACCAAATGTTAATGTGTGTGTGTGTGTGTGTGTGTGTAGGAAGCTGGGTTGCATACGGTACATAAACCGTCTACAGTTTGGTCGTCGCAACTAGAACTTGAACCAGTTGGACTGCGGAGTGGGTATCCTACGGTGCGCAAGGGAGGATCTGAAGACACAGCGAAGAAATCTGAAGACAGCCTGTGATGATTGCGATGGAAGATGAGTGACAGGCAGCTATGGTACTGTTTGTAATACTGATTTTTATTGAACATATGCATCTCCTTATATAGCTAGCAGTGGTACTCTTATTCTATGGGAAGGAACGCACAGGCTCCTTGTGAGTGTATTTTTAGATTGGGTACTTACACTTACTCTGTGCGGGGGTTATATTTCAGCGCATTTACTTAGGTACTTGGCAGCAATAAAGTAGATAGTTTATTGCTTGATCCCTTTTGGTGGGTTCGAGTTTACAAGTGCTATTGTCTATTCTTAGTTGCTAATGTATTTTTCGTGTCGTCATATTCATTTACATGAAATGACATGGACAATTTTATTTATGAGTATTTGTGTATGAGATTGAACTGTATATTCCTAATATTCATTAAATACTTGTCTGTGGCTGAACAATAGCTACAGCATGCATAAGGGTCCAAAATGTATTGGATATCCATATTGGCCCTTTGCATTAAAAGGATGTGTTTATTATAAGCATTAACGCAAATCTCAGCAAATGACCTTTTTAGAAAAATGTGTGGTTTCTTTAAACCAGAAGAAATTGCATATTTGTAGTCCTCGTAATTGAGGCTCACTTGGTCGTGCGAAAGAAAGTTCTCAAATATGCTCAAGTGATCAATCATATCAGAGGATTGATCAGAATTTAGTAGGTCTTGAATTTTCTTAAAATTTCCTTGGTGAAAATCAAGGTTTGGAGTTTCCTCCGGCAGTGGACTCAATATCTCCGTTTGGGGCATTGGAGGGTATGGAATACCGAATCTACAAACTTTTTTTCCAGTTTTATTGGCTTTTTTAAGACATGACATGTCCTTATGCCGATGCTTTTGGTATTCAACATACGGAGCTAATTCAGAGTCTGTGACATCTACTGTAATATGGTTGTTAATGAAGGCTATAACTGTTGAAATTGACTCTGTACTGGTTAAGTCCACTGCTGGGGCATCTTTCAGCCAAAACATGCCGTGAATATGGGGGGAACCTCTTTGTTGGAATTCAACACGCCAATAATATTTTATGACGAAGTTTTCTCCGAAAATGCCCTCCCAATTCCTCAGAACTTTTAAAATCTCGCGATACCTATAATCGAAATACCTAGCACAAGTAACTGGATCTGCCCTGATAAGTCGCTTCTTTTTGGTGTAGGGTAGATTCATTGCTTCTTCTTCGCTAATGATCTCCCATCTACGTTTTTTATGAGCAAAACAAGCAACTCTAGCCACCGCGTTTCAGCAGCAGACAGAGTAATGAAACGAGGGGGAACGTTGTGAGTTGCTGCGGACACCGCAACTCTACAGTTATACCCGATACTAAGTCAGTATGGCTTTCCTCCGGCAGACGCCGCTAATATTAAACGACACGACAAAGAGTGCGTGCGAGAGAGACAGAAAATCAGTCTGAGCGTGATGTCACCCGCTGCGTAGCCACTGCAAATTGATTTGTTCCTTTTGGCTACAAAAATTATCTGATCTGATCCAGATTCAGCAATCTGATAGATATGGTCGTTATCTATGATTCTGCGTTTTTAGTTTTCTCGAATCTGCAATATTGTGGATGCAACAGATTTTCGTCCTTTGTTTAATTGGACGTTGACATGCAATGACTGCATCTAACAAGAGGCGATGCAATTACTGCACCGTCAAGTGGCCCGTGTGACACCAGCAGAAGGCTGTTACGCGCGGATCCCAGGCAAAACGCAGCCCTCCTCCCGCCCAACCGACCGAGGGGCGCTGCCGCATGACGCGCGGTGCGTAGCCGAACCAAACGCGAGCATGCAAGAAAGATAGATATTAGACTAACCTTCGAGGAAAATTAGCACTAAACTTATTAAGAAATTAAGCATGCAAGAAAATACAAAATACAAATACCACTACAATTACTAATTACTAGAAAGGTGTGTAAGGATTAGTAATTTAATAAGAGGAAGAGAATTAGTGGAGGATATAATATGGTAGAGGGAATTATAGTCCGAGCATAAGACCCTAAACGGTTCATGCAAGGAATAATTCGATCTACAAAGTGGAAGGAACAACGGTATAAAGTTTCTAGTCAGTCTAATAGGAATCGTGAAGTTTATGCGGCTCAACAGATCAGGGCTGTCTATGTCACCCCTGATCAAGTTGTGCATAAATATCACACCAAGCATTTTTCTACGGTTAACTAAGGATGGGAGGTTTACTAATAATAGTCTACTAGAGTAAGATGGGAGTCTTACACCCGCATCCCAGTTAAGGCCCCGCAGAGCAAAGAGTAAAAAGTTTTTCTGTACTGATTCTATACGGTCCTGGTGTACTTTGTACTGAGGGCACCATACACAGGAGCCGTATTCTAAGATCGGACGAACAAGCGAGGTATAGAGAGTCTTTGTTATATAGGGGTCGTCAAATTCCTTTGACCACCTCTTTATAAACCCAAGCACGCCCATGGCCTTATTTACCATGGTAGAAATGTGTTCGGAAAACTTTAACTTGGGATCTAACATAACACCCAGATCATCCACCAGGGTAATTCTCTCAAGAGAACCCCCAAATAGGGTGTAGGGAGCCAACAAAGGGTTAGAACGATGAAATGTCATAACTTTGCATTTCGAGGCATTAAGGTGTAACAAGTTTGCACAACACCATGACTGAAAGCTATTGAGATCGGATTGCAAGCGAGAATGAAATGAAATGTCCTTGTACTGGACACAGAGTTTAACATCATCCGCATACATAAGTACTCGAGAGTATGTTATTACTGAAGGCAAGTCATTAATAAAGAGTGTGAAGAGTAAGGGGCCTAGATGGCTGCCCTGTGGTACTCCCGAAGAAACCTTTACTGGTAAAGAGAGGGAGTTTTTGAAGAGGACTCTTTGAGACCTAGAACAAAGATAGCTAGAAATCCATCTCAGGAGGTTGGGCGGAAACCCTAAAAGGTCAAGTTTATGTGCTAAAAGGGAATGGTTTACAGAGTCGAATGCTTTACTAAAGTCGGTGTAAATAACATCCGTCTGTAAGTTACCTTGAAAGCCTTTAATAATGAAAGAGGTAAACTCTAACAAGTTCGTGGTGGTTGATCGCCGCCTTATAAATCCATGCTGAGTTGGAGATATAAGTGACTTGCAGAGATGTTGCAAGTGCGGAGTTAAAACCTTCTCAAACAATTTGGGAATAGCGGATAACTTTGCTATACCTCTATAATTTTTTACATCAGACTTACTACCTTTTTTATGGAGAGGAATTATAAACGATTCCTTCCAGATTGGGGGGAAGCAAGATGAATCAATGGACATGGTGAATAGTTTAAGCAATGGTCCACACAGAGTCTCGGCGCAGTACCTGAGTACACAACCTGGAAACCCGTCTGGACCCGGTGAAAACACCGGCTTAACTAGTCGAAGATCTTGAAGTAGGGAATACTCATTTAACAAGGGACTGAAAATGCCGTTCGACCTCGGTAATCCGTATGGGTACGGTTGACCAGAGTAGCGTTCCTCAGAATAGGTAGTTTGGAAAAACTGGGCAAAAAGATCGGCAATTGCCTGATCATTATTTGCCGACGTATTACAAAATGATAGCGAGGATGGGTGTGCGGACGTTCTACGCTTACTGTTTACGAAGCAGTAAAACTGTTTAGGGTCCTGAGAAAAACGTATCCTGCAACGAGATAGGTAGTTCTTATAGCATTGAGCATTAAGAACTGAAAAGTTTGACCGAGCTATTACATAACGAGAGTGAGAAGTAGGAGAACCCACTTCTTGAAATTTTTTATAAAGTCTTGATTTTAAGTTTTTTAGACTGGATAACTCTTTGGTAAACCAAGGGGGTTTTCCAGATCTAATCGGACAAGAAAGCGGGACACAAGAATCAAAAAATGTGCCAAGAGCATTGTAAAAAATGTTTGTGGCTTTTGTGACATCAGTGCACAAGTACAAAGCGGACCAATCAAAATCCCTAATTAGGTTATTAAGCTTCGCAAACTCGGCTTTACGAAAGCAGCGGACACTTTCAGGTAGTCTACTCGACCGATCCAATACAGTTGGTCCTATGTCTAGCGACACCTCGAAAGTAGGGTGGTAGGCGTCTTCAGGTATAGTGAGCGGAAGGGCTCGGGTTAACAACACTATGGTCGGATCCGATACAAAGCATAGATCAAGCAATCGACCCAAGGAATTTTTCACATGATTGACTTGAGACAAGGACAGGTCAAGCAAGCCGTCAACAAAGTCATGTCGTGACATGGGCACTAGGATACTAGACTCGTTTACCGAAGACCAAACAGTTCCTGGCAAGTTGAAGTCACCAAGAACTATCATACGATCTTTATCAGATAGCGAGGAAGCAACAGCGGTTAAAGCGGACAAGTGCTGCTCATAAATTGAAATATCCGAAGAAGGTGGGATATACGAGCAAGTAATGAATATAGCGAAAGCGGGAAGAATCAGTTTTACACACAGGAATTCCAGTTCCTGTTGAACTTGGACTGTGAAGTGTTCTGACGTGAAGTAAGAGTCCACTGCAATTAGAACCCCTCCTGCACGTCGAGACGAACGGTCCTTTCTAAAAGTTGTGTACCGACCTGCCAAAACCTCGGAACTAAGAATGTCCGGCTTTAACCAGGTTTCAGTAAACACAATAACGTGGGAAGCAAATGCAACACTATCCCGGAAAAGAATGCTGAGCTTACTACGCAAGCCTCTTACATTCTGATAGGTTACTAAAAGAGAAGTTAGTTTTTTGCAAAGGTTGGAGCAAGACGGGAAGTTGAGGAAGAGGAAGTTGAGGTTGAGGGTGGCACGCTGGAAAGATTTGGAAGCGATATGGGGGGCCTATTCTTCTTCTTAGCCTTAAACTCCTTCACCACCAAATGCTCCGGCCAAAATTTGGTGGAGCAAATGGTGTCAAATTGAGTTGGGGAGATGCTTATCTTAAACGACGCTATCTCCCTGGCATAAGAAGTTAAATTTCTCCACCTTTAAACCCACGGCTTTTATTTTGCTTTGAATGAAAGCAGTTACATCATTAGATGTGAGGTCAGGGGCCAGCCGTGAAACAAAAACTTGTCGTTTTGGTGGGACTCCCACCAGTGGTTTAGTCACCGCAGGTCTAGTACCTGTGGTGGCAATATCCGGAGGTCCGGAACGTCTATTTACTGGTGGGATCGGGATAGACGGGACAGCTAGTGAACTTGCGGACACCACGGACACGGACGCAGCAGACGTACTTGGCTGCACATTCTCCGAGGCGATGAATTCGGCTACCGAATCTGCATCGCCAGCAGCTTTCGTTGCCTTTGGAGTGGCAAACGAGATCAACTGCTGTACACTTGGAGTGGTCGGAGTCAATTTTTCGGCGGCGGACGGCTGAGTGACGGTTGGCACTTGCAGGTCCCGCGGAGTGACCTTTTTGCGCCTCGGAGACTCATTCAGCAGCTTTAAACCGCTAAACTGAGCCTCCATGGCTAGGAGCCGATCGTACTGGTTTTTAAAACCAACGGTCAGCTCCTTAAAGCCACTCCGCGTCTGCCTCATGAAAGCCACCATGTCTTTCTCCACCGCACGGCATGCCTCGCAACTGTAATGCAAGCCATTACGTTTGGCTATGGCATCGCTCACGAGGCCAGAAAATCCCGCGCATTTTGCGTGGACTACGCTGTCGCAGAGCCAGCAGGGGACATTTGGCTGATCGTGAGTGATCTGCTTCTTGCAGGTTTTTTTAGCGCAGACCACAGCGAATTCCATTTTTTTTTATTATTCAAATATTTTAATAAAATCAAAAAAATTAAAAATTTCCAAAACAAATTGGTATCAGACCAATGTGCCAGACAACGCTCAAAGCGGAATTGGTAAGAAAAAAAGAGAGCAGAGTGGAGAGCGGTTATAGCGAGAGCTACTAGATAGAGAGCGCTATTGCTCAGAAAGTTGAAAGAGCGAGAGAGAAAGAACAGTTATTGAGGTTGAGGTGATAGCGAGAGAGTGATAAGACAACAAAAGCTACCAGACGAGAGCGGACTGCAATGCAATACTCACTCACTGCAACAACACAACACAACACAAGCCGACGCCGAAAAATAAAAAGTTAAATAATATTTTAACACAAATCAAAAGGCATGCACTCGCGTAAAAGAATAGGTTTCCAGATTGTTGTCTGGTTAGAAAGTATATTTAGAATTTAATTAGGAAAACTCCGGCTGTTTATTCGAAACAAAAGGAAAAATGCGGAGCGCAAAACAAAAACACGTCTGATCACTACGAAAGAGAACGAAGTTTGTGTGGGCGGAAGGGGGTGGGGCGAAATTTTGAGATATACGTTTTATAGTGAGATCTAACAGGAGTGCGGATACTAAATTTGGTTACTCTAGCCTTAATAGTCCCTGAGATTTGTGAATATAGAAGGGGTCTCTCAGGTTTTAGTTGAATGAAATATGTCGGATCGAAAGCAAAGCCACGACCACGACTCAGTTTAGTTGAAGGTTGTTCTCCGTACGAGCAACATCTGTAGCTACAAATTTACTTTTTATACCCGATACTTAAAATGAGTATTGGGGTATATTAGATTTGTGGTAAAAGTGGATGTGTGTAACGTCCAGAAGGAATCGTTTCCGACCCCATAAAGTATATATATTCTTGATCAGCATCAATAGCCGAGTCGATTGAGCCATGTCTGTCTGTCCGTCTGTTCGTCCGTCCGTCTGTCCGTCTGTCCGTCCCCTTCAGCGCATAGTGCTCAAAGACTATAAGAGCTAGAGCAACGATGTTTTGGATCCAGACTTCTGTAATATGTCACTGCTCCAAAAATATTTCAAAACTTTGCCCCGCCCACTTCCGCCCTCACAAAGGGCGAAAATCTGTGGCATCCACAATTTTAAAGATACGAGAAAACCAAAAACGCAGAATCGTAGAGAATGACCATATCTTTTAGACTGCAGAATCTGAATTGGATCGTATTATTATTATAGCCAGCATCAAGAAAACAATTTAATTTTTTCTCGCCCTGTCTCTCTCTAACACACACGTAGCATAGGCGGCTTTGCTTAGAGTAAAATATTAGCGCCTAGATCTCAGAGACTATAAAAGCTAGAGCAACCAAATTTGGTATCCACACTCCTAATATATCGGACCGAGACGAGTTTGTTTCAAAATTTCGCCACACCCCCTTCCGCCCCCGCAAAGGATGCAAATCTTGGGATATTCACAAATCTCAGAGAGTATTAGGGCTAGAGTAACCAAATTTAGTATCCGCACTCCTGTTAGATCTCACTATAAAACGTATATCTCAAAATTTCGCCCCACCCCCTTCCGCCCCCACAAAGGACGAAAATCTGTTGCATCCACAATATTACACATTCGAGAAAACTAAAAACGCAGAATCATAGAGAACGACCATATCTATCAGATTGCCGAATCTGGATCAGATCAGATCATTTTTATAGCCAAAAGGAACAAATCAATTTGCACTGGCTACGCAGCGTCCGACGTCACGCTCAGACTGATTTTCTGTCTCTCTCGCACGCACTCTTTGTCGTGTCGTTTAATATTAGCGGCGTCTGCCGGAGGAGAGCCATACTGACTTAGTATCGGGTATAACTGTAGAGTTGCGGTGTCCGCAGCAACTCACAACGTTCCCCCTCGTTTCATTACTCTGTCTGCTGCTGAAACGCGGTGGCCAGAGTTGCTTGTTTTGCTAAAAAAAACGTAGATAGGGAGATCATTAGCGAAGAAGAAGCAATGAATCTACCCTACACCAAAAAGAAGCGACTTATCAGGGCAGATCCAGTTACTTGTGCTAGGTATTTCGATTATAGGTATAGGATCTCTTCGGATGGATTGTTTCTCCAGACTATCATCTGATGGAATTGATCCTCCGGATTCATCCACACTTGCCGGTACATCTTTTCTATGTCCGCTGTGAATACGTACTTATGAATTCGAAATCGTAGCAGAATGGACATAAGTTCGCTCTGAACGGTGGGCCCAGCCTGCAGAATGTCGTTTAAAGATTTCCCGCTTGTTGATTAGCATGATGCATCGAACACTACCCGAAGCTTTGTGGTGGTGCTCTCAGGTTTGAGTACACAATGATGTGGAATGAAGTAGTGCCTTTTGGGAACTTTTAATGCTGGCACAATCTTCATATGTCCTAGTCCTTCATACTCTTCCATGAAGTCCACATAGGTTAGGTTAGGTTGAGGCGGCTGCCGGGCTCGCTCGCAGCCCGTCACACTTAGGCCGGTTTCGGCCCGTTGTGATACCGCATAGGATCATTTCCTTCCTGCGTTGTGAGACTTCCTGTCAGCAATTATCCCATCCAGATGCTCTCACAAAGTTCGCTATCCTCCTGGGACATAGTTTGGACATCTGTGAGATGTCGTGTAGAAAGGCTGAGCCCAGGTGCTGTAGCCTTCTTCTGCTGAGAGCTGGGCAGGAGCAGAACAGATGTTCCACTGTCTCCTCCTCTTCCTCGTCTCTACAGCTGCGACAAAAATCGTTATGTGGGGCCCCCAGCCTGTTAGCGTGGGTGCCTATTAGCCAGTGTCCCGTGAGGGAACGTGTGACTACGCTGCACCTTTTCCTGCTTAACTTGAGGAGCTCGGAGGTGCTTCATGTCCATGGTCGGCCATGTTTGCCGAGTTGTGCGACATCGTGGCACTGTTTGCCACATATCGTTTTTTAGTCGCTTGTATTGCTCCCTAATAATGAGCTTACAGGTGGCCATTGGCATACAAATATCCTCCTTGTCTTGGAGAAGGGGGATTGTAGTGCCAGATCTGGCCAGCTCGTCCGCTATACAGTTGCCCTCGATGTCCCGGTGGCCCGGGACCCAAATTAGGCTAATAGCAAATTGCTGAGCCATCTCGTGCAGAGATTTGCGGCAGTCTGCCACGGTGGCCGAAATCGCGCTTAGCGATTTGATCGCAGCCTGGCTGTCGCTATAAATGTTTAGCTTGGTTGCCGTGACGGCAGCCGCTTGTAGGCAGTCTAGAGCCTCCCTGATTGCTATGATTTCCGCTTGAAAGACACTGCAATGATCTGGGAGTCTGAAGGAATGCCTTATGTTTAGCTGTTCAGAGTAGATTCCCCCTCCGACTCTGTCGTCCAGCTTTGATCCATCTGTGAAGATGTTTATGGCCCCATCTGGGCCTGGGAGTCCCTCGAGCCATTCGTCTCTGTGAGGGATGATTGTGTCGAAGGGAGTGTCTGTATACTCTCTTGGAACTTAGTAGTAACTCCGTAACTCCGTAGAGTAGTATTGGTCTCACTATAGCTTGATATATCCATTGGACTATGCTTGGGATCATACCCCATCTTAGCCCAATAGCTTTTTTGCATGTATAGAGTGCAGTCATTGCCTTCTTCACTCTGTCTTTGACATTCAGGTTCCAGCTAAGCTTCTTGTCAATTACCAACCCTAAGTAACTGGCATTGTCGCTAAAGGAGAGCCTGCATCCTTGTAGTATTGTAGGGTTGAGGGTCGGGAACTTGTATTTATTTGTGAATAGTACGAGTTCCGTTTTTGAGGGATTTACTCCCAGACCGCGCGATTCTTTCCAATCCGACAGTTGCGCTAGCTTTGTGGACATTAAGTCGCACAGTGTTTGGGAGTATTTCCCCGAGAAGATAATCGCAACATCGTCCGCATAGGCCACGACTTTGCAGCCCCCCCCCTCTAGGTCACATAGAATCTTGTTGACTGCTATGTTCCACAGAAGAGGAGACAGGACACTACCTTGCGGGGTGCCTTTGTTGACATACCTTGACTGGGCGGACGATCCCATCGATGATGTCACCGTCCTGCATGTGAGCAATCGATCAATGAGCATCACCAAGTGACGGTCCACCCCCCAGGTCAGTCAGGGCTTCTGTAATGGCACCCGGTACAACGTTGTTGAAAGCTCCCTCAATATCGAGAAAGGCTATGAGTGAGTACTCTTTGTGATGCAGAGATTTCTCTACCGCTGAGATCACTTCATGAAGAGCCGTTTCCTTTCCGGTAGGCATGCTGTGCGCCTGACAGCAACTGAGGGTGTATAGTTGTCCTCAGTTGCAGCCCGACGAGTCTCTCAAAGGTTTTGAGGAGGAAGGACGACAGGCTGATTGGTCTAAAGTCTTTTGCAGCTGACTGCGAGGCTTTCCCAGCTTTGGGAATGAAGACTATCTTTGCCTTAAGCCATGTTCGCGGGATTGTACCCACAGCCAGTATCTTCCTGAAGATACCTTGTAGCCAGTTGATGGCCGTATCCCCGGCCTTCTGAAGTTGGGCCGGGATTACCTGGTCTGGGCCTGGCGATTTGAACGGGTTGAAGCTGTTTATTGCCCAGCTTATGTTACGTTTTGTGAGGATGTGATCCATCGAGGTTACCGGTCCCTCTCCTGGAAGATGTGCCGTCTCGATGGTTGTGCACCCTGGAAAATGTGTGTCTAGTAGAATGTGCAGGGACTCCTCACTGGAGTTAGTCCACGTGCCGTCATTCCTTTTAAGATACCCTACCGAGGGGTTAGTTTTTGAGAGAATCTTGCGAAGCCTTGCGGCCTCTGACGTTTCCTCAATTTCCGAGCAAAATTTTTGCCAAGAGGCCCTTTTTGCTTTCCTTGTTTCCTTTTTATATAGTGACAGACTGATTTTATAGTCTGCCCAGTGGCTCTCCTCGTTCGCGCTTTTGGCCCTGTTGAAGAGGGTCCTGCAGCTTTTACGTAGGATGTCTATTTGTTTTGACCACCAGGGGGGTTTCTTTTTCCCCCTAGGTTTGCTAGAGGGGCATGCTGCAAAGCCGCGAAGGCTTTGTTGCATGCCTCTGTGAACCTGTTCACTAGGCGATCTAGGTCGTCTTTTGTGTCAGGGCATGATGGTGCTTTGGAGGGGAGTAAGTCCTCCAGGGCTGAGCTATATTTTTCCCAGTTGGCTTTCCTGGGATTAATATAGTCCTTAGGTTTCGAAGACTCGAGGGATAGTGTTGTCTCGATGTATCTGTGGTCAGAGAAAGAGTGGTCATCAAGGACTTGCCAACTCTTGACTATGTCTAACAGTTTGGAAGACACTAGGGTGATGTCAATAACCTCCTGTCGATTTTTAATTATAAAAGTGGGGTCGTTGCCCCGATTACAAATAAATAGATTTGAGTTAAGGATGAAGCTGAAAAGTGACTCACCCCTTACATTTGTGTTCGAGCTCCCCCATTGAGTGTGGTGAGCGTTGGCATCGCAACCTATTAATAGGTCTATGTCCGACCTCTCGCTGTCGCTGGCTAGTTTGCGAAAAAGGTCGTTGGGAGGATCGTTTCCCTCATGGGCCATGTAGGACGACATCAGCCTTAGATGTGTCCCTTTCAGCTCTAGGCTTGCCGCCGTGTTGTCGCTATCGCTATAATTATGGAGCAGAAAGATATTAAGGTGCTTTCTGGCGAGAATTCAGGTGCGGGTTTTACCTTCATGTTGAGCTACAATTATCTTGTACTCCTTCGACCCTAGTCCACAAACCTTGTCTCCCACTATCCAAGGTTCCTGGATCAGGGCTACGTCTGCTCCGCTCTCTTCGAGGCGGAGTATAAGAGCAGCGGATGCTGCTTTACAGTGGTGGAGATTGATCTGAAGGAGCCTCAGGGACATCCTTAGTGTTCTCCACCACTGTAATGTCGGCATCCGGATCGTCCTCGACTTCCTCGTGGCAACACATCGCCTCGAAGTCGCATCTCAGCGTGCCATCGGTGGAGTAGCCCTCTGGGTCTATCTCTGTGTGATCGTCGGGTGCTTCGATCTCCGAGGCAGCGTCCTGCTCGACTGGCTTGTGGACAGGACGTGCCTCGGCCGCCGCATCCGACTTGTAGACCTTTACGGTCACAGAGCTGAACCCACAATTGAGCTCGCCTTTGGCAGCCTCAATCGGGGCCAGCGACTCTTTGTTGAGGACGACCACCGCCTGGTTTGTGGGGCCCTGTGTCGTCTCAACTTTGACCACTTTCCAATCCGCTGTTGGGAGGTGGGGGTTGCATCTTTGCAGCATTTTTAGGATGCGCTCCGGCTCCTTCATGGAGGCGGGCACCCAGACTCTCGCCCTTGGTCTACTGGGCACTTCGCTCCAGTCTACAAGTTTAGCTTGGTTGCCGTGACGGCAGCCGCTTGTAGGCAGTCTAGAGCCTCCCTGATTGCTATGATTTCCGCTTGAAAGACACTGCAATGATCTGGGAGTCTGAAGGAATGCCTTATGTTTAGCTGTTCAGAGTAGATTCCCCCTCCGACTCTGTCGTCCAGCTTTGATCCATCTGTGAAGATGTTTATGGCCCCATCTGGGCCTGGGAGTCCCTCGAGCCATTCGTCTCTGTGAGGGATGATTGTGTCGAAGGGAGTGTCTGTATACTCTCTTGGAACTTAGTAGTAACTCCGTAACTCCGTAGAGTAGTATTGGTCTCACTATAGCTTGATATATCCATTGGACTATGCTTGGGATCATACCCCATCTTAGCCCAATAGCTTTTTTGCATGTATAGAGTGCAGTCATTGCCTTCTTCACTCTGTCTTTGACATTCAGGTTCCAGCTAAGCTTCTTGTCAATTACCAACCAACCCTAAGTAACTGGCATTGTCGCTAAAGGAGAGCCTGCATCCTTGTAGTATTGTAGGGTTGAGGGTCGGGAACTTGTATTTATTTGTGAATAGTACGAGTTCCGTTTTTGAGGGATTTACTCCCAGACCGCGCGATTCTTTCCAATCCGACAGTTGCGCTAGCTTTGTGGACATTAAGTCGCACAGTGTTTGGGAGTATTTCCCCGAGAAGATAATCGCAACATCGTCCGCATAGGCCACGACTTTGCAGCCCCCCCCCTCTAGGTCACATAGAATCTTGTTGACTGCTATGTTCCACAGAAGAGGAGACAGGACACTACCTTGCGGGGTGCCTTTGTTGACATACCTTGACTGGGCGGACGATCCCATCGATGATGTCACCGTCCTGCATGTGAGCAATCGATCAATGAGCATCACCAAGTGACGGTCCACCCCCCAGGTCAGTCAGGGCTTCTGTAATGGCACCCGGTACAACGTTGTTGAAAGCTCCCTCAATATCGAGAAAGGCTATGAGTGAGTACTCTTTGTGATGCAGAGATTTCTCTACCGCTGAGATCACTTCATGAAGAGCCGTTTCCTTTCCGGTAGGCATGCTGTGCGCCTGACAGCAACTGAGGGTGTATAGTTGTCCTCAGTTGCAGCCCGACGAGTCTCTCAAAGGTTTTGAGGAGGAAGGACGACAGGCTGATTGGTCTAAAGTCTTTTGCAGCTGACTGCGAGGCTTTCCCAGCTTTGGGAATGAAGACTATCTTTGCCTTAAGCCATGTTCGCGGGATTGTACCCACAGCCAGTATCTTCCTGAAGATACCTTGTAGCCAGTTGATGGCCGTATCCCCGGCCTTCTGAAGTTGGGCCGGGATTACCTGGTCTGGGCCTGGCGATTTGAACGGGTTGAAGCTGTTTATTGCCCAGCTTATGTTACGTTTTGTGAGGATGTGATCCATCGAGGTTACCGGTCCCTCTCCTGGAAGATGTGCCGTCTCGATGGTTGTGCACCCTGGAAAATGTGTGTCTAGTAGAATGTGCAGGGACTCCTCACTGGAGTTAGTCCACGTGCCGTCATTCCTTTTAAGATACCCTACCGAGGGGTTAGTTTTTGAGAGAATCTTGCGAAGCCTTGCGGCCTCTGACGTTTCCTCAATTTCCGAGCAAAATTTTTGCCAAGAGGCCCTTTTTGCTTTCCTTGTTTCCTTTTTATATAGTGACAGACTGATTTTATAGTCTGCCCAGTGGCTCTCCTCGTTCGCGCTTTTGGCCCTGTTGAAGAGGGTCCTGCAGCTTTTACGTAGGATGTCTATTTGTTTTGACCACCAGGGGGGTTTCTTTTTCCCCCTAGGTTTGCTAGAGGGGCATGCTGCAAAGCCGCGAAGGCTTTGTTGCATGCCTCTGTGAACCTGTTCACTAGGCGATCTAGGTCGTCTTTTGTGTCAGGGCATGATGGTGCTTTGGAGGGGAGTAAGTCCTCCAGGGCTGAGCTATATTTTTCCCAGTTGGCTTTCCTGGGATTAATATAGTCCTTAGGTTTCGAAGACTCGAGGGATAGTGTTGTCTCGATGTATCTGTGGTCAGAGAAAGAGTGGTCATCAAGGACTTGCCAACTCTTGACTATGTCTAACAGTTTGGAAGACACTAGGGTGATGTCAATAACCTCCTGTCGATTTTTAATTATAAAAGTGGGGTCGTTGCCCCGATTACAAATAAATAGATTTGAGTTAAGGATGAAGCTGAAAAGTGACTCACCCCTTACATTTGTGTTCGAGCTCCCCCATTGAGTGTGGTGAGCGTTGGCATCGCAACCTATTAATAGGTCTATGTCCGACCTCTCGCTGTCGCTGGCTAGTTTGCGAAAAAGGTCGTTGGGAGGATCGTTTCCCTCATGGGCCATGTAGGACGACATCAGCCTTAGATGTGTCCCTTTCAGCTCTAGGCTTGCCGCCGTGTTGTCGCTATCGCTATAATTATGGAGCAGAAAGATATTAAGGTGCTTTCTGGCGAGAATTCAGGTGCGGGTTTTACCTTCATGTTGAGCTACAATTATCTTGTACTCCTTCGACCCTAGTCCACAAACCTTGTCTCCCACTATCCAAGGTTCCTGGATCAGGGCTACGTCTGCTCCGCTCTCTTCGAGGCGGAGTATAAGAGCAGCGGATGCTGCTTTACAGTGGTGGAGATTGATCTGAAGGAGCCTCAGGGACATCCTTAGTGTTCTCCACCACTGTAATGTCGGCATCCGGATCGTCCTCGACTTCCTCGTGGCAACACATCGCCTCGAAGTCGCATCTCAGCGTGCCATCGGTGGAGTAGCCCTCTGGGTCTATCTCTGTGTGATCGTCGGGTGCTTCGATCTCCGAGGCAGCGTCCTGCTCGACTGGCTTGTGGACAGGACGTGCCTCGGCCGCCGCATCCGACTTGTAGACC
Organism: Drosophila persimilis; assembly: GCF_003286085.1. Classification (NCBI taxonomy): domain Eukaryota; kingdom Metazoa; phylum Arthropoda; class Insecta; order Diptera; family Drosophilidae; genus Drosophila; species Drosophila persimilis. The sequence goes on along the minus strand of NW_020825410.1, from coordinate 211,643 downwards.
TTTACGGTCACAGAGCTGAACCCAAAATTGAGCTCGCCTTTGGCAGCCTCAATCGGGGCCAGCGACTCTTTGTTGAGGACGACCACCGCCTGGTTTGTGGGGCCCTGTGTCGTCTCAACTTTGACCACTTTCCAATCCGCTGTTGGGAGGTGGGGGTTGCATCTTTGCAGCATTTTTAGGATGCGCTCCGGCTCCTTCATGGAGGCGGGCACCCAGACTCTCGCCCTTGGTCTACTGGGCACTTCGCTCCAGTCTACAAGTCTCAAGTCTGGCAATCTGCGCGAACGATGCGTTAGGCAGCACTCTGGAGCGCTTCGGTGTCGGCCCCAGAGTCTCCTGCGAGCGCTGCCTTTTTTGCTGAGGGGCTTCCTTCTTCGGTGCTTCCTTGCCAAAGTTCGGCAGCACCTTCGAGGCCCACTCAACCTTCTTTATCCATTTGTCCGTCGGGCTGGACGCCCGAGTGTTGCCAGCACTCCTTCTATCGGCATATGTAAAAGATTTGGCTTGGACACTAGTAGATGGTGACTCATCACCCGCCACTTTACCAGCAGGCAGAGCAGCCGCAGGATTGCATAGCCACTCTGCCAAGGTATCGGTTTTGGGAGCCAATTCACAACCCACCCCGACACCGGGATGGGACCCCTTTGGGCTCTCCCTAGCATCTTCCGCCGCGCAGGTTTTCCCTGCTGATTTGCGGGTCGGGCCAGGCCTTTGGGCCGCTGCCTTCCCCTGTTTGGGATTGCTCCCTGTTGGCATTTGGGGAGTGCCAGACTCATTTTGTTTGTTTTTAAATTCTTCAATTCTTTTCCCGCGAGCTGCAGAGAAGGGGTACGGACCGTCCGGGCAGAGATCCACGTTGCCCGGATAAGGCATACTTAGAACAGGGGGCTGCCAAGTCCCTGAGCTCTCCGTTAACGACTGGGCTAGTTTTATATACCGGGCCCCCAGCCAGGCTGACTCTCGGCACGGGTCGAATAACACTCTTAGTCCGGCCCGGTGTAGGTAGTGTGTAGGGATAGGGGAGTGTGTGAGCTACTTATACGAGGCGGCACCACAAGCACTACAAGCTGGTTGATCAGCTATTATCTGTGGTAATACGAAAGCTTAAATTCTTTGCGTAAAACCATTGTGAAGGGATTTCATGAGCACATTTCGTTCAGAGATCAAGTTTATCTGTGATCCTGAATCTAGCAGTGCTCTGAAATTATCAACCTGCCCGTTGTTGGCTTATTCTGCCACCTTTGCTGTGCCCAGAAGATTGTAACTATTGTTTCTTGCTGCACCAACCGTCGGGCCTCTTGATTCTGTAGCTGCGCCTGATGCTGTTTCCAAATATAGCATCGTGTTGTGCTTCTTGTCACACTTGAAGCAGTTTCGACCAGGGCATGCGTTTGTTTTGTGATTCGCAAAACATGCGCCCTGTCTCTCTCTAACACACACGTAGCATAGGCGGCTTTGCTTAGAGTAAAATATTAGCGCCTAGATCTCAGAGACTATAAAAGCTAGAGCAACCAAATTTGGTATCCACACTCCTAATATATCGGACCGAGACGAGTTTGTTTCAAAATTTCGCCACACCCCCTTCCGCCCCCGCAAAGGATGCAAATCTGGGGATATTCACAAATCTCAGGGACTATTAGGGCTAGAGTAACCAAATTTAGTATCCGCACTCCTGTTAGATCTCACTATAAAACGTATATCTCAAAATTTCGCCCCACCCCCTTCCGCCCCCACAAAGGACGAAAATCTGTTGCATCCACAATATTACACATTCGAGAAAACTAAAAACGCAGAATCATAGAGAACGACCATATCTATCAGATTGCTGAATCTGGATCAGATCAGATCATTTTTATAGCCAAAAGGAACAAATCAATTTGCACTGGCTACGCAGCGTCCGACGTCACGCTCAGACTGATTTTCTGTCTCTCTCGCACGCACTCTTTGTCGTGTCGTTTAATATTAGCGGCGTCTGCCGGAGGAGAGCCATACTGACTTAGTATCGGGTATAACTGTAGAATTGCGGTGTCCGCAGCAACTCACAACGTTCCCCCTCGTTTCATTACTCTGTCTGCTGCTGAAACGCGGTGGCCAGAGTTGCTTGTTTTGCTAAAAAAAAACGTAGATAGGGAGATCATTAGCGAAGAAGAAGCAATGAATCTACCCTACACCAAAAAGAAGCGACTTATCAGGGCAGATCCAGTTACTTGTGCTAGGTATTTCGATTATAGGTATAGGATCTCTTCGGATGGATTGTTTCTCCAGACTATCATCTGATGGAATTGATCCTCCGGATTCATCCACACTTGCCGGTACATCTTTTCTATGTCCGCTGTGAATACGTACTTATGAATTCGAAATCGTAGCAGAATGGACATAAGTTCGCTCTGAACGGTGGGTCCAGCCTGCAGAATGTCGTTCAAAGATTTCCCGCTTGTTGATTTGCATGATGCATCGAACACTACCCGAAGCTTTGTGGTGGTGCTCTCAGGTTTGAGTACACAATGATGTGGAATGAAGTAGTGCCTTTTGGGAACTTTTAATGCTGGCACAATCTTCATATGTCCTAGTCCTTCATACTCTTCCATGAAGTCCACATAGGTTAGGTTAGGTTGAGGCGGCTGCCGGGCTCGCTCGCAGCCCGTCACACTTAGGCCGGTTTCGGCCCGTTGTGATACCGCATAGGATCATTTCCTTCCTGCGTTGTGAGACTTCCTGTCAGCAATTATCCCATCCAGATGCTCTCACAAAGTTCGCTATCCTCCTGGGACATAGTTTGGACATCTGTGAGATGTCGTGTAGAAAGGCTGAGCCCAGGTGCTGTAGCCTTCTTCTGCTGAGAGCTGGGCAGGAGCAGAACAGATGTTCCACTGTCTCCTCCTCTTCCTCGTCTCTACAGCTGCGACAAAAATCGTTATGTGGGGCCCCCAGCCTGTTAGCGTGGGTGCCTATTAGCCAGTGTCCCGTGAGGGAACGTGTGACTACGCTGCACCTTTTCCTGCTTAACTTGAGGAGCTCGGAGGTGCGCTTCATGTCCATGGTCGGCCATGTTTGCCGAGTTGTGCGACATCGTGGCACTGTTTGCCACATATCGTTTTTTAGTCGCTTGTATTGCTCCCTAATAATGAGCTTACAGGTGGCCATTGGCATACAGATATCCTCCTTGTCTTGGAGAAGGGGGATTGTAGTGCCAGATCTGGCCAGCTCGTCCGCTATACAGTTGCCCTCGATGTCCCGGTGGCCCGGGACCCAAATTAGGCTAATAGCAAATTGCTGAGCCATCTCGTGCAGAGATTTGCGGCAGTCTGCCACGGTGGCCGAAATCGCGCTTAGCGATTTGATCGCAGCCTGGCTGTCGCTATAAATGTTTAGCTTGGTTGCCGTGACGGCAGCCGCTTGTAGGCAGTCTAGAGCCTCCCTGATTGCTATGACTTCCGCTTGAAAGACACTGCAATGATCTGGGAGTCTGAAGGAATGCCTTATGTTTAGCTGTTCAGAGTAGATTCCCCCTCCGACTCTGTCGTCCAGCTTTGATCCATCTGTGAAGATGTTTATGGCCCCATCTGGGCCTGGGAGTCCCTCGAGCCATTCGTCTCTGTGAGGGATGATTGTGTCGAAGGGAGTGTCTGTATACTCTCTTGGAACTTAGTAGTAACTCCGTAACTCCGTAGAGTAGTATTGGTCTCACTATAGCTTGATATATCCATTGGACTATGCTTGGGATCATACCCCATCTTAGCCCAATAGCTTTTTTGCATGTATAGAGTGCAGTCATTGCCTTCTTCACTCTGTCTTTGACATTCAGGTTCCAGCTAAGCTTCTTGTCAATTACCAACCCTAAGTAACTGGCATTGTCGCTAAAGGAGAGCCTGCATCCTTGTAGTATTGTAGGGTTGAGGGTCGGGACCTTGTATTTATTTGTGAATAGTACGAGTTCCGTTTTTGAGGGATTTACTCCCAGACCGCGCGATTCTTTCCAATCCGACAGTTGCGCTAGCTTTGTGGACATTAAGTCGCACAGTGTTTGGGAGTATTTCCCCGAGAAGATAATCGCAACATCGTCCGCATAGGCCACGACTTTGCAGCCCCCCCCCTCTAGGTCACATAGAATCTTGTTGACTGCTATGTTCCACAGAAGAGGAGACAGGACACTACCTTGCGGGGTGCCTCTGTTGACATACCTTGACTGGGCGGACGATCCCATCGATGATGTCACCGTCCTGCATGTGAGCAATCGATCAATGAGCATCACCAAGTGACGGTCCACCCCCCAGGTCAGTCAGGGCTTCTGTAATGGCACCCGGTACAACGTTGTTGAAAGCTCCCTCAATATCGAGAAAGGCTATGAGTGAGTACTCTTTGTGATGCAGAGATTTCTCTACCGCTGAGATCACTTCATGAAGAGCCGTTTCCTTTCCGGTAGGCATGCTGTGCGCCTGACAGCAACTGAGGGTGTATAGTTGTCCTCAGTTGCAGCCCGACGAGTCTCTCAAAGGTTTTGAGGAGGAAGGACGACAGGCTGATTGGTCTAAAGTCTTTTGCAGCTGACTGCGAGGCTTTCCCAGCTTTGGGAATGAAGACTATCTTTGCCTTAAGCCATGTTCGCGGGATTGTACCCACAGCCAGTATCTTCCTGAAGATACCTTGTAGCCAGTTGATGGCCGTATCCCCGGCCTTCTGAAGTTGGGCCGGGATTACCTGGTCTGGGCCTGGCGATTTGAACGGGTTGAAGCTGTTTATTGCCCAGCTTATGTTACGTTTTGTGAGGATGTGATCCATCGAGGTTACCGGTCCCTCTCCTGGAAGATGTGCCGTCTCGATGGTTGTGCACCCTGGAAAATGTGTGTCTAGTAGAATGTGCAGGGACTCCTCACTGGAGTTAGTCCACGTGCCGTCATTCCTTTTAAGATACCCTACCGAGGGGTTAGTTTTTGAGAGAATCTTGCGAAGCCTTGCGGCCTCTGACGTTTCCTCAATTTCCGAGCAAAATTTTTGCCAAGAGGCCCTTTTTGCTTTCCTTGTTTCCTTTTTATATAGTGACAGACTGATTTTATAGTCTGCCCAGTGGCTCTCCTCGTTCGCGCTTTTGGCCCTGTTGAAGAGGGTCCTGCAGCTTTTACGTAGGATGTCTATTTGTTTTGACCACCAGGGGGGTTTCTTTTTCCCCCTAGGTTTGCTAGAGGGGCATGCTGCAAAGCCGCGAAGGCTTTGTTGCATGCCTCTGTGAACCTGTTCACTAGGCGATCTAGGTCGTCTTTTGTGTCAGGGCATGATGGTGCTTTGGAGGGGAGTAAGTCCTCCAGGGCTGAGCTATATTTTTCCCAGTTGGCTTTCCTGGGATTAATATAGTCCTTAGGTTTCGAAGACTCGAGGGATAGTGTTGTCTCGATGTATCTGTGGTCAGAGAAAGAGTGGTCATCAAGGACTTGCCAACTCTTGACTATGTCTAACAGTTTGGAAGACACTAGGGTGATGTCAATAACCTCCTGTCGATTTTTAATTATAAAAGTGGGGTCGTTGCCCCGATTACAAATAAATAGATTTGAGTTAAGGATGAAGCTGAAAAGTGACTCACCCCTTACATTTGTGTTCGAGCTCCCCCATTGAGTGTGGTGAGCGTTGGCATCGCAACCTATTAAGACCTCTCGCTGTCGCTGGCTAGTTTGCGAAAAAGGTCGTTGGGAGGATCGTTTCCCTCATGGGCCATGTAGGACGACATCAGCCTTAGATGTGTCCCTTTCAGCTCTAGGCTTGCCGCCGTGTTGTCGCTATCGCTATAATTATGGAGCAGAAAGATATTAAGGTGCTTTCTGGCGAGAATTCAGGTGCGGGTTTTACCTTCATGTTGAGCTACAATTATCTTGTACTCCTTCGACCCTAGTCCACAAACCTTGTCTCCCACTATCCAAGGTTCCTGGATCAGGGCTACGTCTGCTCCGCTCTCTTCGAGGCGGAGTATAAGAGCAGCGGATGCTGCTTTACAGTGGTGGAGATTGATCTGAAGGAGCCTCAGGGACATCCTTAGTGTTCTCCACCACTGTAATGTCGGCATCCGGATCGTCCTCGACTTCCTCGTGGCAACACATCGCCTCGAAGTCGCATCTCAGCGTGCCATCGGTGGAGTAGCCCTCTGGGTCTATCTCTGTGTGATCGTCGGGTGCTTCGATCTCCGAGGCAGCGTCCTGCTCGACTGGCTTGTGGACAGGACGTGCCTCGGCCGCCGCATCCGACTTGTAGACCTTTACGGTCACAGAGCTGAACCCAAAATTGAGCTCGCCTTTGGCAGCCTCAATCGGGGCCAGCGACTCTTTGTTGAGGACGACCACCGCCTGGTTTGTGGGGCCCTGTGTCGTCTCAACTTTGACCACTTTCCAATCCGCTGTTGGGAGGTGGGGGTTGCATCTTTGCAGCATTTTTAGGATGCGCTCCGGCTCCTTCATGGAGGCGGGCACCCAGACTCTCGCCCTTGGTCTACTGGGCACTTCGCTCCAGTCTACAAGTCTCAAGTCTGGCAATCTGCGCGAACGATGCGTTAGGCAGCACTCTGGAGCGCTTCGGTGTCGGCCCCAGAGTCTCCTGCGAGCGCTGCCTTTTTTGCTGAGGGGCTTCCTTCTTCGGTGCTTCCTTGCCAAAGTTCGGCAGCACCTTCGAGGCCCACTCAACCTTCTTTATCCATTTGTCCGTCGGGCTGGACGCCCGAGTGTTGCCAGCACTCCTTCTATCGGCATATGTAAAAGATTTGGCTTGGACACTAGTAGATGGTGACTCATCACCCGCCACTTTACCAGCAGGCAGAGCAGCCGCAGGATTGCATAGCCACTCTGCCAAGGTATCGGTTTTGGGAGCCAATTCACAACCCACCCCGACACCGGGATGGGACCCCTTTGGGCTCTCCCTAGCATCTTCCGCCGCGCAGGTTTTCCCTGCTGATTTGCGGGTCGGGCCAGGCCTTTGGGCCGCTGCCTTCCCCTGTTTGGGATTGCTCCCTGTTGGCATTTGGGGAGTGCCAGACTCATTTTGTTTGTTTTTAAATTCTTCAATTCTTTTCCCGCGAGCTGCAGAGAAGGGGTACGGACCGTCCGGGCAGAGATCCACGTTGCCCGGATAAGGCATACTTAGAACAGGGGGCTGCCAAGTCCCTGAGCTCTCCGTTAACGACTGGGCTAGTTTTATATACCGGGCCCCCAGCCAGGCTGACTCTCGGCACGGGTCGAATAACACTCTTAGTCCGGCCCGGTGTGAGCTGAATGTGGGGGGTTGGGATGTGGGTAGGTAGTGTGTAGGGATAGGGGAGTGTGTGAGCTACTTATACGAGGCGGCACCACAAGCACTACAAGCTGGTTGATCAGCTATTATCTGTGGTAATACGAAAGCTTAAATTCTTTGCGTAAAACCATTGTGAAGGGATTTCATGAGCACATTTCGTTCAGAGATCAAGTTTATCTGTGATCCTGAATCTAGCAGTGCTCTGAAATTATCAACCTGCCCGTTGTTGGCTTATTCTGCCACCTTTGCTGTGCCCAGAAGATTGTAACTATTGTTTCTTGCTGCACCAACCGTCGGGCCTCTTGATTCTGTAGCTGCGCCTGATGCTGTTTCCAAATATAGCATCGTGTTGTGCTTCTTGTCACACTTGAAGCAGTTTCGACCAGGGCATGCGTTTGTTTTGTGATTCGCAAAACATGCGCCCTGTCTCTCTCTAACACACACGTAGCATAGGCGGCTTTGCTTAGAGTAAAATATTAGCGCCTAGATCTCAGAGACTATAAAAGCTAGAGCAACCAAATTTGGTATCCACACTCCTAATATATCGGACCGAGACGAGTTTGTTTCAAAATTTCGCCACACCCCCTTCCGCCCCCGCAAAGGATGCAAATCTGGGGATATTCACAAATCTCAGGGACTATTAGGGCTAGAGTAACCAAATTTAGTATCCGCACTCCTGTTAGATCTCACTATAAAACGTATATCTCAAAATTTCGCCCCACCCCCTTCCGCCCCCACAAAGGACGAAAATCTGTTGCATCCACAATATTACACATTCGAGAAAACTAAAAACGCAGAATCATAGAGAACGACCATATCTATCAGATTGCTGAATCTGGATCAGATCAGATCATTTTTATAGCCAAAAGGAACAAATCAATTTGCACTGGCTACGCAGCGTCCGACGTCACGCTCAGACTGATTTTCTGTCTCTCTCGCACGCACTCTTTGTCGTGTCGTTTAATATTAGCGGCGTCTGCCGGAGGAGAGCCATACTGACTTAGTATCGGGTATAACTGTAGAATTGCGGTGTCCGCAGCAACTCACAACGTTCCCCCTCGTTTCATTACTCTGTCTGCTGCTGAAACGCGGTGGCCAGAGTTGCTTGTTTTGCTAAAAAAAAACGTAGATAGGGAGATCATTAGCGAAGAAGAAGCAATGAATCTACCCTACACCAAAAAGAAGCGACTTATCAGGGCAGATCCAGTTACTTGTGCTAGTTATTTCGATTATAGGTATAGGATCTCTTCGGATGGATTGTTTCTCCAGACTATCATCTGATGGAATTGATCCTCCGGATTCATCCACACTTGCCGGTACATCTTTTCTATGTCCGCTGTGAATACGTACTTATGAATTCGAAATCGTAGCAGAATGGACATAAGTTCGCTCTGAACGGTGGGTCCAGCCTGCAGAATGTCGTTCAAAGATTTCCCGCTTGTTGATTTGCATGATGCATCGAACACTACCCGAAGCTTTGTGGTGGTGCTCTCAGGTTTGAGTACACAATGATGTGGAATGAAGTAGTGCCTTTTGGGAACTTTTAATGCTGGCACAATCTTCATATGTCCTAGTCCTTCATACTCTTCCATGAAGTCCACATAGGTTAGGTTAGGTTGAGGCGGCTGCCGGGCTCGCTCGCAGCCCGTCACACTTAGGCCGGTTTCGGCCCGTTGTGATACCGCATAGGATCATTTCCTTCCTGCGTTGTGAGACTTCCTGTCAGCAATTATCCCATCCAGATGCTCTCACAAAGTTCGCTATCCTCCTGGGACATAGTTTGGACATCTGTGAGATGTCGTGTAGAAAGGCTGAGCCCAGGTGCTGTAGCCTTCTTCTGCTGAGAGCTGGGCAGGAGCAGAACAGATGTTCCACTGTCTCCTCCTCTTCCTCGTCTCTACAGCTGCGACAAAAATCGTTATGTGGGGCCCCCAGCCTGTTAGCGTGGGTGCCTATTAGCCAGTGTCCCGTGAGGGAACGTGTGACTACGCTGCACCTTTTCCTGCTTAACTTGAGGAGCTCGGAGGTGCGCTTCATGTCCATGGTCGGCCATGTTTGCCGAGTTGTGCGACATCGTGGCACTGTTTGCCACATATCGTTTTTTAGTCGCTTGTATTGCTCCCTAATAATGAGCTTACAGGTGGCCATTGGCATACAGATATCCTCCTTGTCTTGGAGAAGGGGGATTGTAGTGCCAGATCTGGCCAGCTCGTCCGCTATACAGTTGCCCTCGATGTCCCGGTGGCCCGGGACCCAAATTAGGCTAATAGCAAATTGCTGAGCCATCTCGTGCAGAGATTTGCGGCAGTCTGCCACGGTGGCCGAAATCGCGCTTAGCGATTTGATCGCAGCCTGGCTGTCGCTATAAATGTTTAGCTTGGTTGCCGTGACGGCAGCCGCTTGTAGGCAGTCTAGAGCCTCCCTGATTGCTATGACTTCCGCTTGAAAGACACTGCAATGATCTGGGAGTCTGAAGGAATGCCTTATGTTTAGCTGTTCAGAGTAGATTCCCCCTCCGACTCTGTCGTCCAGCTTTGATCCATCTGTGAAGATGTTTATGGCCCCATCTGGGCCTGGGAGTCCCTCGAGCCATTCGTCTCTGTGAGGGATGATTGTGTCGAAGGGAGTGTCTGTATACTCTCTTGGAACTTGGTAGTCTGTTTTTGAGGGGACGGTACTGATATTATTTAATATGGCTGAGTGACCTATGCACTGTGTCACCCATTGATCTGAGTCTCTTAGACGTATTGCTGCTGCTTCTGCCCGTTCCTTTCCTGCGAGGTCAAGGCTCTGTAGGCATAGGATGGCATTTAGCGCATCATTTGGGGTGGTGCGAAGAGCTCCGCTGATGCATAGGGCGGCAGTCCGCTGGACTTTGCCCAGTTGCTTGGTGATCGCCCTTTTTGATAGGGCCGGCCACCACACCGTAACTCCGTAGAGTAGTATTGGTCTCACTATAGCTTGATATATCCATTGGACTATGCTTGGGATCATACCCCATCTTAGCCCAATAGCTTTTTTGCATGTATAGAGTGCAGTCATTGCCTTCTTCACTCTGTCTTTGACATTCAGGTTCCAGCTAAGCTTCTTGTCAATTACCAACCCTAAGTAACTGGCATTGTCGCTAAAGGAGAGCCTGCATCCTTGTAGTATTGTAGGGTTGAGGGTCGGGACCTTGTATTTATTTGTGAATAGTACGAGTTCCGTTTTTGAGGGATTTACTCCCAGACCGCGCGATTCTTTCCAATCCGACAGTTGCGCTAGCTTTGTGGACATTAAGTCGCACAGTGTTTGGGGGTATTTCCCCGAGAAGATAATCGCAACATCGTCCGCATAGGCCACGACTTTGCAGCCCCCCCCCCCTCTAGGTCACATAGAATCTTGTTGACTGCTATGTTCCACAGAAGAGGAGACAGGACACTACCTTGCGGGGTGCCTCTGTTGACATACCTTGACTGGGCGGACGATCCCATCGATGATGTCACCGTCCTGCATGTGAGCAATCGATCAATGAGCATCACCAAGTGACGGTCCACCCCCCAGGTCAGTCAGGGCTTCTGTAATGGCACCCGGTACAACGTTGTTGAAAGCTCCCTCAATATCGAGAAAGGCTATGAGTGAGTACTCTTTGTGATGCAGAGATTTCTCTACCGCTGAGATCACTTCATGAAGAGCCGTTTCCTTTCCGGTAGGCATGCTGTGCGCCTGACAGCAACTGAGGGTGTATAGTTGTCCTCAGTTGCAGCCCGACGAGTCTCTCAAAGGTTTTGAGGAGGAAGGACGACAGGCTGATTGGTCTAAAGTCTTTTGCAGCTGACTGCGAGGCTTTCCCAGCTTTGGGAATGAAGACTATCTTTGCCTTAAGCCATGTTCGCGGGATTGTACCCACAGCCAGTATCTTCCTGAAGATACCTTGTAGCCAGTTGATGGCCGTATCCCCGGCCTTCTGAAGTTGGGCCGGGATTACCTGGTCTGGGCCTGGCGATTTGAACGGGTTGAAGCTGTTTATTGCCCAGCTTATGTTACGTTTTGTGAGGATGTGATCCATCGAGGTTACCGGTCCCTCTCCTGGAAGATGTGCCGTCTCGATGGTTGTGCACCCTGGAAAATGTGTGTCTAGTAGAATGTGCAGGGACTCCTCACTGGAGTTAGTCCACGTGCCGTCATTCCTTTTAAGATACCCTACCGAGGGGTTAGTTTTTGAGAGAATCTTGCGAAGCCTTGCGGCCTCTGACGTTTCCTCAATTTCCGAGCAAAATTTTTGCCAAGAGGCCCTTTTTGCTTTCCTTGTTTCCTTTTTATATAGTGACAGACTGATTTTATAGTCTGCCCAGTGGCTCTCCTCGTTCGCGCTTTTGGCCCTGTTGAAGAGGGTCCTGCAGCTTTTACGTAGGATGTCTATTTGTTTTGACCACCAGGGGGGTTTCTTTTTCCCCCTAGGTTTGCTAGAGGGGCATGCTGCAAAGCCGCGAAGGCTTTGTTGCATGCCTCTGTGAACCTGTTCACTAGGCGATCTAGGTCGTCTTTTGTGTCAGGGCATAATGAGCGTTGGCATCGCAACCTATTAATAGGTCTATGTCCGACCTCTCGCTGTCGCTGGCTAGTTTGCGAGCAAGGTCGTTGGGAGGATCGTTTCCCTCATGGGCCATGTAGGACGACATCAGACTTAGATGTGTCCCTTTCAGCTCTAGGCTTGCCGCCGTGTTGTCGCTATCGCTATAATTATGGGGCAGAAAGATATTAAGGTGCTTTCTGGCGAGAATGCAGGTGCGGGTTTTACCTTCATGTTGAGCTACAATTATCTTGTACTCCTTCGACCCTAGTCCACAAACCTTGTCTCCCACTATCCAAGGTTCCTGGATCAGGGCTACGTCTGCTCCGCTCTCTTCGAGGCGGAGTATAAGAGCAGCGGATGCTGCTTTACAGTGGTGGAGATTGATCTGAAGGAGCCTCAGGGACATCCTTAGTGTTCTCCACCACTGTAATGTCGGCATCGGGATCGTCCTCGACTTCCTCGTGGCAACACATCGCCTCGAAGTCGCATCTCAGCGTGCCATCGGTGGAGTAGCCCTCTGGGTCTATCTCTGTGTGATCGTCGGGTGCTTCGATCTTCGAGGCAGCGTCCTGCTCGACTGGCTTGTGGACAGGACGTGCCTCGGCCGCCGCATCCGACTTGTAGACCTTTACGGTCACAGAGCTGAACCCAAAATTGAGCTCGCCTTTGGCAGCCTCAATCGGGGCCAGCGACTCTTTGTTGAGGACGACCACCGCCTGGTTTGTGGGGCCCTGTGTCGTCTCAACTTTGACCACTTTCCAATCCGCTGTTGGGAGGTGGGGGTTGCATCTTTGCAGCATTTTTAGGATGCGCTCCGGCTCCTTCATGGAGGCGGGCACCCAGACTCTCGCCCTTGGTCTACTGGGCACTTCGCTCCAGTCTACAAGTCTCAAGTCTGGCAATCTGCGCGAACGATGCGTTAGGCAGCACTCTGGAGCGCTTCGGTGTCGGCCCCAGAGTCTCCTGCGAGCGCTGCCTTTTTTGCTGAGGGGCTTCCTTCTTCGGTGCTTCCTTGCCAAAGTTCGGCAGCACCTTCGAGGCCCACTCAACCTTCTTTATCCATTTGTCCGTCGGGCTGGACATCTGGCTTGCGTTCTGCCGACGGAGTATGTTGCCAGCACTCCTTCTATCGGCATATGTAAAAGATTTGGCTTGGACACTAGTAGATGGTGACTCATCACCCGCCACTTTACCAGCAGGCAGAGCAGCCGCAGGATTGCATAGCCACTCTGCCAAGGTATCGGTTTTGGGAGCCAATTCACCACCCACCCCGACACCGGGATGGGACCCCTTTGGGCTCTCCCTAGCATCTTCCGCCGAGCAGGTTTTCCCTGCTGATTTGCGGGTCGGGCCAGGCCTTTGGGCCGCTGCCTTCCCCTGTTTGGGATTGCTCCCTGTTGGCATTTGGGGAGTGCCAGACTCATTTTGTTTGTTTTTAAATTCTTCCATTCTTTTCCCACGAGCTGCAGAGAAGGGGTACGGTCCGTCCGGGCAGAGATCCACGTTGCCCGGATAAGGCATACTTAGAACAGGGGGCTTCCAAGTCCCTGAGCTCTCCGTTAACGACTGGGCTAGTTTTATATACCGGGCCCCCAGCCAGGCTGACTCTCGGCACGGGTCGAATAACACTCTTAGTCCGGCCCGGTGTGAGCTGAATGTGGGTGGTTGGGATGTGGGTAGGTAGTGTGTAGGGATAGGGGAGTGTGTGAGCTACTTATACGAGGCGGCACCACAAGCACCACAAGCTGGTTGATCAGCTATTATCGGTGGTAATACGAAAGCTTCAATTCTTTGCGTAAAACCATTGTGAAGGGATTTCATGAGCACATTTCGTTCAGAGATCAAGTTTATCTGTGATCCTGAATCTAGCAGTGCTCTGAAATTAGCAACCTGCCCGTTGTTGGCTTATTCTGCCACCTTTGCTGTGCCCAGAAGATTGTAACTATTGTTACTTGCTGCACCAACCGTCGGGCCTCTTGATTCTGTAGCTGCGCCTGATGCTGTTTCCAAATATAGCATCGTGTTGTGCTTCTTGTCACACTTGAAGCAGTTTCGACCAGGGCATGCGTTTGTTTTGTGATTTGTTCTAAAACAATTAACGCACATTTTTTGTTTTTGTACCCAATTTAGTCGTTCTGATGGAGATTTGGAGCGAAATTCTTCGCATCCGTAGAGCCAATGGCTTGCTTTTTTGCATAAGGGTGCTCGCGTTCTCCCTGTGTTTGCTGATGCGCATGTCGTGCCTTTTGGCTCTCTCCTTGATGCTGGTGGCTTCTTACTGGTTCCTAGAACCCGAATTTTTTGATCCAAGAACTGAAGCATCGTATCCAGCGCCTGAATGTTCTTTGAGCTTCCTAATGATTGCTCATACAAGGCCTTATTTGTTACATCCAGTTTGTTTCTGATAATGGCAATCAATATCGGATCCCATGTAGATATATTGATGCCCAATCCCTTCAGTGATGCAAGGGATTCTATGGTTGTTATATACAACTCTTTTAATGACTTGGGATCGTCGTTAATTGTTTGGTGATTGAGGAAGCGGTTCTGTACCGTGTTCGAAACATCTCTGGGATTGTTGTATGCGTCAACTAGTATTTCCCAAGCGGCTTCATAATTTTCTTCCTTTAGATCGTTATGTCGAATCAATCTTTCTGCCTCGCCGGTAACGGTGGTTTTAAGATACCACATCTTTTTCACCGTAGGCATGTTGGTCTCATGCACCATGCATGAGAAAAGATCGAAGAACTGGGTCCATTTTAATAGATCCCCATCAAACTTTATGATGCTGATGCGTGGAAGATGCACGTTATCCGTGTTTGGTGTGGCTGATTTTGCCAATGCTCTTTGGACCTTACTTTCCAGTGTTAGGTAGGATTCCATGTCATATCCTCCTTCCACTGGGTCCTCATATTCCTCATGAATTGTGAAGTGGACTTCCTGCGCTTGAGACCATAGTGATTTTATCAAATCACTTGATGTGCGTCCTTCCGCCTCTGAAAGTTGTTCCAGATTGCGTTTAACGGACTCTACTATGGACTTTTGTCGGCGACATAGTGAAAGCAGTTTGCTGTAATCCTTCGAGGGCTGCTGGATCAGACCGCTTTCTTTGGGATCTACTAGAGGATACTCATGCTTTTCTTTAAAGACGATTTGACGTTCCCCACGAGCACTAGACGTCTGTGATAGATTATCCATGCATTCGGTAAAGATCGTAATGTGTTGCTTACATGTTGTACGTAAGTCTTCACGGAATTTTACGTATTCATCCGTTTTGTCTGTATCGCGAAGTTTGGAGTCGATATTGTTGAAGCGATTCCACGCATTTTCGAGTGCTGATATTTTGGTTTGAAAATAAGAGGCCGTTTGCTTTCGTTCTTGGGAATCTTTTTTAAAGTTCAGAATGCACCTCGATATTTCCTCACCAATCTCTTGCTGCACATCCATTGCCATTGTAGCGGCAGCTTCTGCCTCCATATGTGTATCCATTCTATCTGTTTGTACTTATTACTTTTTGACCCGTTGGGAGTGTTTTATTTGCTTTGCAGCTGGATACGCTCCGATGTGATGTGATACAGGTGATGTGTTGGATGGAGGGATTTGTGCTGTTTCCAATTTATGGAACGCACGTAACAACAAAAATTGTTTACCTTGGTGGTAATCGAATTCTATAGCTGTTTTTCTGTTGGCTGATAACCTGAATATGTCAGATTTTCCAAAGTGATACTTATTGGTAGGGGATGCTACCGTAAGTGTATGGCCTGATGCCAAATTTTTATTGAAGATTTCCTGTCGACTGCTTCAATCTGATGTCCAGATCGAATCCTTTCACTGTAGCTTGTTAGACAGTTTGAAAGGATGACCAAGGTCGGGGTCACCAAATGTTAATCTGTGTGTGTGTGTGTATGTGTAGGAAGCTGGGTTGCATACGGTACATAAACCGTCTACAGTTTGGTCGTCGCAACTAGAACTTGAACCAGTTGGACTGTGGAGTGGGTATCCTACGGTGCGCAAGGGAGGATCTGAAGACGCAGCGACAGCCTGTGATGATTGCGATGGAAGATGAGTGACAGGCAGCTATGGTTCAAACGCAGAAGGAGCCAAAGGTATAGGGCTACAGAGCAGGCACAAAATACCGCCGAACATGTACTGAGACGAACACACTCTCGCATTAGACGTCAGGAGCAAGTGACCGATACTGCTTGTCGGTCCAGACGTAGACAGACTCGGAATATAGGGCACGAGAGCAAGAACAGAATACAGGAGAACATATAGTTAGGCGAACAGACGCACAGATTAGACATGAGGAGCAAGTGGCCAATACTGTGCGTCGGTCCAGACGAAGACAGGACTCGCAATATAGGGCACGAGAGCAGGAACATAACACTGTAGAACATTTAGTTAGGCGAACAGACGCACAGATTAGACACGAGGAGCAAGTGGCCGATACTGTGCGTCGGTCCAGCGAAGACAGGACTCGGACTATAGGACAAGAGAGCAAGAACGGAATACAGAGAGGCGACAACGCAAGGAGACGCATGTTAGAAAGAGAGCAGGATAGAGTTCGCAGGGTCCAAGAACGGAGCTTAGTAGATCGTAGGCGTATCTCGCGAGCGCGAGACACTCTGGCACGCCAAGCTGCTCGTGCCGCAGCACTACAGTTAGAAATTGACGCTGCCAGAACTGCTAGTCAGAAGTTAGCCAATATAGGAGCGATAGCAGCAATAGAGTTGAGCAAAATTTTAGAAACGCCTCCCGAATGCAGCAGGAACGAGCAAATATCTCCCAGGAAGATAAGGCTCAGATAGATCCCAGAATCAGGCTTAGTGGCCTAGAAGCTCTGAAAGTAGTTTATAACAGGAATGTAAAGCTGGGTCCTGATCAGGCTTGCCTTTCTTGCAAAGGCCTGTGGTTCCCCAAACGAATTTGTAAGATTCCTCGCGTCCTTTTAGAAAGTGATTGCGAGTTTAGTGGTGAAATTTTCGCTCTTGAAAGCCTTTTAGCATTCCCTTCTGATTTCCCAGCCTTAAAATTCTGCAGAACATGTCATAGCAACATTAAGAAGCGTATAAAGCCTAAGCTTTTCTTCAATGAATTATATTTCCCCATGCTGCCCGACTGCTTAAAGGGGCTTACTCCATTAGAGGAACGACTGATTTCTCCTCGACTTCCATTTATGATAATTAAGCCTATATTGCCTGTGGGGCGAGGTCAAAATACCATTAAAGGGGCAGTTATAAACGTCCCTATTTCGGTAAGCGATATCGTGAAGGAGCTTCCACGAGCTTTCCATGAAGCCCAGGTAATTCAGCTCCAACTCAAACGCAGAAAAGAGTATCTTCATGCTTTCATGGCTGAAACCATTAGATCTTCCAAAATTTTTGAAGCACTTTGTTATTTAGTTACCACAGATTTGTATAAAAAGCATAATGTTGTAGTTAACGAGCAATGGATCTCTGCCTTTTTAGAAAGTATGCAGAATAGAGATAGGAATGTAGATACGGATCCAGCCCATCCCGACGAGGAAGTAGAAGCCGAAGAGGTCAACCCTGGAGGTCAGGAAACTCTGCTTGAAAACAACATACCATTTGATGATAGGATTATTAAAATCGCACCAGGTCAAGGCCAACGACCTCTCGACATGATTCTAGACATTGACTCGGAAGAGTTATTCTTTCCCACTATTTATGCAGGCGTCAAAAGACAATCTTCGCAAAGTTTTACAACCATTGTTAGATCAGAGCTTCGAAATGTAGATAGGAGAGGTTGTAGAACTGACAAACTATTCTTCAATTATAAGAAGTTAGAACTCATTAAGATTCGAAATAATATTTCAATCTGCTTACGTAAGCGGAGCACATCCAGTGCAGTAACGGCAGCTAACGCTCTTAATGAGAATTTCATAGGGGGGCTTATTAACCACGATGAGGGATATAGGGTTCTTCGTGATATGGCCAGGTTATGGCCATGATTCGTCAGTTCGGCCTGTCGACTTTTTCATTACTCTGTCTACTGCTGAAACGCGGTGGCCAGAGTTGCTTGTTTTGCTCATAAAAAACGTAGATGGGAGATCATTAGCGAAGAAGAAGCAATGAATCTAGCCTACACCAAAAAGGAGCGACTTATCAGGGCAGATCCAGTTACTTGTGCTAGGTATTTCGATTATAGGTATCGCGAGATTTTAAAAGTTATGAGGAATTGGGAGGGCATTTTCGGAGAAAACTTCGTCATAAAATATTATTGGCGTGTTGAATTCCAACAAAGAGGTTCCCCCCATATTCACGGCATGTTTTGGCTGAAAGATGCCCCAGCAGTGGACTTAACCAGTACAGAGTCAATTTCAACAGTTATAGCCTTCATTAACAACCATAATACAGTAGATGTCACAGACTCTGAATTAGCTCCGTATGTTGAATACCAAAAGCATCGGCATAAGGACATGTCATGTCTTAAAAAAGCCAATAAAACTGGAAAAAAAGTTTGTAGATTCGGTATTCCATACCCTCCAATGCCCCAAACGGAGATATTGAGTCCACTGCCGGAGGAAACTCCAAACCTTGATTTTCACCAAGGAAATTTTAAGAAAATTCAAGACCTACTAAATTCTGATCAATCCTCTGATATTATTGATCACTTGAGCATATTTGAGAACTTTCTTTCGCACGACCAAGTGAGCCTCAATTACGAGGACTACAAATATGCAATTTCTTCTGGTTTAAAGAAACCACACATTTTTCTAAAAAGGTCATTTGCTGAGATTTGCGTTAATGCTTATAATAAACACAT
Organism: Drosophila persimilis; assembly: GCF_003286085.1. Lineage (NCBI taxonomy): Eukaryota > Metazoa > Arthropoda > Insecta > Diptera > Drosophilidae > Drosophila > Drosophila persimilis. Next base: position 193,036 of record NW_020825410.1, on the reverse strand, counting down.
CCTTTTAATGCAAAGGGCCAATATGGATATCCAATACATTTTGGACCCTTATGCATGCTGTAGCTATTGTTCAGCCACAGACAAGTATTTAATGAATATTAGGAATATACAGTTCAATCTCATACACAAATACTCATAAATAAAATTGTCCATGTCATTTCATGTAAATGAATATGACGACACGAAAAATACATTAGCAACTAAGAATAGACAATAGCACTTGTAAACTCGAACCCACCAAAAGGGATCAAGCAATAAACTATCTACTTTATTGCTGCCAAGTACCTAAGTAAATGCGCTGAAATATAACCCCCGCACAGAGTAAGTGTAAGTACCCAATCTAAAAATACACTCACAAGGAGCCTGTGCGTTCCTTCCAATAGAATAAGAGTACCACTGCTAGCTATATAAGGAGATGCATATGTTCAATAAAAATCAGTATTACAAACAGTACCATAGCTGCCTGTCACTCATCTTCCATCGCAATCATCACAGGCTGTGCTCAAGCTCAAGCTCTTGCTGACACCTCGTGCTCACCTGGGAGGATCGAGTCTCACCCCGACTGCTTTCTGATCCGGGCTGCGCGTTGCACTTCCACGGTCACCCAAAGGGGGCAGGGGCGCTGGGGCCCACCGTGAGTGCTTTGGACGGCGCTTTTCACTCATCACTTGGAGATTCCCACCTTCTTTCATCCTTTCTCTCCTTTGGGCCGGTTCTCCCGTTCTTCTTCACTCCAGGCCTCGCAGCTGATCGACTGGGGTACCAGGGCTGGATAGTGCAGGCTACTAACCAGCTGATCGACTGCAGTGTGGTGAAGGGGCACTAGGTGCCAAAGCATCCAGCCATCGACAGAGACCGCTGCGGAAGATAACTGCGCTCACAGCAGCTAGCTTCTGTCAGCGACCGCACCTGAGGGAAGGTACTGCCTAACTCCTAGGCGGGATCACTTGCACACCGCACACACACCTACGCATAAGTTCCATCCCAAATTCACACGCGTGGAGGAATCCCGTGGCCGGGGCGCGGATCCTGGAGGCCCTGAGAGATGTTCCCCCGAATCCTGCTTCGCCGGTGGCACACTTGGCCGACGAAGCAAAATGCGCTACAAGCCAAGGAGCAATGGCTTTCCAAAAAGCCTCAAAGGTGGCCCGAACACCGCCACAAGCAGCTTTAGCACCGCCAATGAAGCAGAGCTCGTTGCACAGCTTTGCCAGTGGGGCCACGCAGGACGGCGGCAAGGGCACTGATACTCCGAAGAGGCCGACAACCCCCCTACACCATCGAGTAGCGGGAGAAAAACACCCCCCAAGCGAAGCAGGAACCGCGTACAGGACATGGACGAGATTGGCGCAATTCTGGACGACCTACTCTACCAGATGAACGAGAAGGGCCAGAGGTCGATCAACATGGCCATCAAGAAGATGGTAGCTCGCATGAAGGAGTTGCAAGTGGAAGTCAAATCCCATCTGCAGGCGCCAGAGGATAAAAGGGCAGCGCCAGGAGGATGTCAGTGCCATGATCACACTGCAGGCCCAACTGGCCCCCTACCCAGGATGACCAAGCCCAGTGCGACCAAGGCGACGCAAACGGCATCAGGAGCCCACAAGAGCGAGGCAACACCCCGAACTGAGGAGAAGAGCGCGCGCGGAAGGCCCCGGCAAGGCCACCAAGCTGACGCCACTCGACAAGAGGACACCGAGATGCAGTGCGGCAAGGCGGAAGACACCAACCCTACACAGAAGTGGAGTGAGGTGAGAGGCAGGCGTACGAAACGCAAGCAGACAGGCCGACCAGACGCAGTGCTCGTCAAATGCACCGAGGAGGCATCATACGCCGACATCCTCAAACTGGTGAAGGCAGCACCAACGCTCCAGAACCTCAAAAACAAGGTTCAAGGCATCAGGAAGACAGCCTCGGGCGAGCTGCTTCTAAGGATGCAACAATCCTCAGACCCCGCCACCCAGGAGCTACAGATGGCCATCCAGGCAGCGCTTGGGGACAAGGCAGCCGTGAAGGCCATGCAGGAGACAGTCGCGGTTGAGGTACTCAACATAGACGAGCTCACGACAGGCGACGAGGTATGTAAGGCCATAGCTGCAGCGATCGACGGCGACTTAACACAAGGAGCAGTGCCGTACATGCGGAAAGCATAGGGCGCAACGCAGGTAGCTACGCTGAACCTCCAGCCCGCACTCGCAAAGAAGCTCCTGGAGCTCGGAAAAGTTCGAATCGGCTGGGTTGTCTGCCGCGTGCGGCAACGGATTGCGCCAACCCGCTGCTTCAAGTGCATGGCCTATGGACACACTGCAGCCAGGTGCAGATCCAAGCGGCCTGTGTCAAGCAATGCATGCTACAAATGTGGTGGGGAGGGGCACAAGCACAACCAGTGCAACAACCCGCTAATGTGCATACTATGCGCTGGCAAGCCAGGAGACGTCCGCTCAGCAGCCCACTCGGCCCTCAGCCGCAGCTGCCCTGAGTATAAGAAGGCACTAGAAAAACTGGTTGATGGTTAAGCTCCTGCAGCTCAACCTAAACCACTGCCGAGTTGCTCAGGATCTGTTGGCGCAAACAGTCCTGGAGCAGAAGATCGACATAGCGCTACTCAGCGAGCCGTACGGCAAAAAACACGAAGGAGTCTGGCAGCAAAGCTCAGACGGAGGAGCAGCAATCTGGAGCTGTGGCCCACAAGCAGGCCAGCTTACCCACAGAGCATCCAGAGTGGGATATGTGAGAGCTAAGCACAGCCAAGCCAAGGTTCACGCAGCAGGAGTATGAGACGATCATCAGCAGCATCGCTAACGACGCACGAGGCAAATCGCCGGTCCTGATAGCGGGCGACTTTAACGCCTGGGCCACGACTTGGGGCAGCGCCAAGAACACACCCCGTGGGACATCGCTCCTGGACGAGTTTGCAAGCCTGAACGTCTGTCTCCTCAGCACAGGAACCACACCAACGTTCAGCAAAGCAGGGCGGGAGTCTATTATAGACCTCACCTTTGCAAGCCCAGAGCTCTCACGCCACGCGAAGTGGCAAGTGCTGAGTGCTTACACCCATAGCGACCACTTAGCCGTAATGACGGAATCCTTTGCACCCAGGAACACAACAAGGATACAGCGGGCGCTCCAGGCCGGGTACAAGGAGGAAAGCCTGAGCAGAGCCGCGCTCCTCTCGGCAGCAGAAAACCTAAGCGCCGCCGGGGATGCTGAAGCATCCGCGCATGCCGTTTACAGGACCGTCAAAGCGGCTTGCGATGCAGCCATGAAAAAAAGAAAGATCGGAGGAAGCAGAAGGAGGCCATCAGAAGCAGCAAACTCAAATGCTTTAAGGATCTCTGCGATGCGGCCGATGCGGAACCTTTTGGTGGAGCATACAAACTAGTCATGGGGAGATTAAACAGACAGCCTATGCCCAAAGATCCGGTGCATATGAGAGATATAGTCGGCACCCTTTTCCCTAGACAACCACCCTTACAAGAGGAAGCTAGGGTAGAAGGAGCTAGTCTGAGGGACACCACCACCATCATCACTGCCAGAGAAGTACTGGAGGCCACGGGTAAGCTGAAGATCGGGAAAGCGGCAGGTCCAGATGGAGTCCCTAATGCAGCACTAAAATGCATAATTAGAGCCCATCCGGAAGCATTCGCCACAATGTACACCCAGTGCCTAGCGGAGCGGACAGTCCCACGAGCATGGAAACGGCAAAGGCTGGTTCTGATACCCAAGCCAGGCAAAGAGCTCTACGACCCATCGTCATACCGGCCGCTGTGCATGCTGGATACCATGGGCAAGATTTTCGAGAGGATGGTATGTAACCGACTGGAGGCGGAACTGGCTGAGCGTCGCGGACTTTCCGACCTCCAATTCGGGTTCCGCAAGCAGAGGAGCACCACTGACGCCATCGAGATGGTGACAAACCTTGCCAGGGAAGCCATGGCAGGAACGCGATGGGCTGGAGGCGACAAAAAGTACTGCCTAGTATGTACACTAGACGTACGAAACGCCTTCAACTCTGCCAGCTGGAAGAGCATCCTAGAGGCCCTGACCAGGAGGGGTATATCTGAGCAAATCACACGGGCTCTGCGAAGCTATTTTACGGACCGCGTCCTGATCTACGACACGGAAGAAGGAGCAGAACATCACCAAATCACCGTAGGCGTCCAACAGGGCTCGGTCCTACGGCCGATACTGTGGAACGTGATGTACGACGATACCCTGCGGCATACATTACCGGAAGGGTGCACCCTGGTGGGCTTCGCCGACGACATAGCACTGGTGACAGTGTCGAAACACGTAAGAGACGCAGAGGAGAAAGCCAACGTAGCAGTCGGGAATATAGTGGCCTAGCTCGCAGCCAACGGGCTAGCATTGGCGGAGAAGAAGACGGAGGCTGTGCTAATGAGCAGCAGGAAAAAGGTCGAGCAGGCATGCGTTAGAGTCGGTAGCACGATCATCAGGACCAAGACTGCGCTAAAATACCTAAGGGTAATGATGGACCAGAGGCTGAACTTCAAGGCCCACCTGGAATATGCCAGCGCAAAAGCGACTGCAGCAACGGCGGCCATAAGCAGGATGATGGCCAATACAGGGGGACCACGGCAGCGTAGCAGGCAGCTCATCGCTGGGGTGGTCACCTCCATAATCTTATATGGATCAGCAGTGTGGGCACCAGCAATGATGGTTTCCACATACAGCAGAGACTGCAGAAGCGCATACCGACGCTGTGCCCTGAGGGTTACATGCTGCTTCCGGACGGTGTCTGAAGACGCCGCACTTATTGTGGCAGGCATGTTCCCGCTGGATCTCCTGGCAGCAGAGCGACAGAGCGGAGTGGAGGTAGCCAGCGAGCGGCGAGAGCGCACTATAGCCCAGTGGCAACGGCGCTGGGACCAAGCGGCAAAAGGGAGGTGGACCAGACGTCTCCTTCCCCAGCTTAGCCCATGGCTGCGAAGAAGGCACGGCCAAATGGACCATTATTTGGGCCAACTGCTGACTGGGCATGGCTGCTTCAAGCAGTACCTGTACCGCTTTAGGCGTGCTGACGACCCGTATTGCAGCTGCTGCGGGCCTGGAGTCGACGAGGATGCAGAGCACGTCTTCTTTGTGTGCCCCCGCTTCTCGCAAGAACGATCGAGGCTAGGGGAGACCCTTGCAGAAGTGAGTGTGGACACCCTCACCGACCAGATGCTAGCCGATGAGCAATCTTGGAACGCGGTCGCCTACATGGCAGCAAGCGTGATCAAGGAGCTGCGCAGGCTGGAGCGAAGCCGGACAAACTAAGCCAGAAAGATGACCCCACAGCCCGCACCGCGAAGTAATGCCTAACGGCAGTCCCGGGTGCGAACCAAAAATCTAGTGCAGATCATTGCCGTGTGTACCGAGGAAAAATTAACTACTCTGTGTAACTGTGCAAACAAAATCTAGTGCAGATCATTGCCGTTATACTAATTAATACGTTAAATAATATGCAACAAAACATATACATACATCCACATATATACGTACCACTGTGCAAAAAATCTAGTGAAGATCATTGCCGTGTGTACCAAATACAAATGTTAATTAATCTGTGTAACTGTGCGAGCATCTAGCGTAGATCATTGCCGTTATACTAACTAAGACATTAAATAAAGAGTGTTATTATGCGGACATCAAGTGCGATCACCGCAAGTCAAAAAAAAAAAGAGAAAAGGAGAAGAGGAATGTATATGCAACAAAATATATACATACATATACATGTGTCGCTGTGTATAGTAATAATAACGAGGGGGAACGTTGTGAGTTGCTGCGGACACCGCAACTCTACAGTTATACCCGATACTAAGTCAGTATGGCTCTCCTCCGGCAGACGCCGCTTATATTAATCGACACGACAAAGAGTGCGTGCGAGAGAGACAGAAAATCAGTCTGAGCGTGACGTCGGGCGCTGCGTAGCCAGTGCAAATTGATTTGTTTCCTTTCGCTATAAAAATGATCTGATCTGATCTGATCCAGATTCAGCAATCTGATAGATATGGTCGCTATCTATGATTCTGCGTTTTTAGTTTTCTCGAATCTGCAATATTGTGGATGCAACAGATTTTCGCCCTTTGTGGGGGCGGAAGTGGGCGGGGCAAAGTTTTGAAATATTTTTGTAGCAGTGACATATCACAGAAGTCTGGATCCAAAACATCGTTGCACTAGCTCTTATAGTCTTTGAGCATTAGGCGCTGAAGGGGACGGACAGACGGACAGACGGACGGACGGACAGACGGACAGACAGACATGGCTCAATCGACTCGGCTATTTATGCTGATCAAGAATATATATACTTTATGGGGTCGGAAACGATTCCTTCTGGACGTTACACACATCCACTTTTACCACAAATCTAATATACCCCAATACTCATTTTGATTATCGGGTATAAAAATTAAAAAGAATCTACAAACACAGCCAGAGCGGCGCAATATATGAAATAAGAGACTTCAAGTGGAGTTTCAGTTGAAGTCAACCCCAGCGTCCGTCCCATATGTACGAACGAGTGGCGGATACACAATATCCACAACTCATTTTTTATTTTTCCTATTTTCAAAGTACATAGTGGAGAGATCAAGTTACACGTTCCTCCACCGCCGCCACAATAAAGACCAACAAATAAACAAAACTGCTAATAAAACGAGGGGGAACGTTGTGAGTTGCTGCGGACACCGCAACTCTACAGTTATACCCGATACTAAGTCAGTATGGCTCTCCTCCGGCAGACGCCGCTTATATTAATCGACACGACAAAGATTGCGTGCGAGAGAGACAGAAAATCAGTCTGAGCGTGACGTCGGGCGCTGCGTAGCCAGTGCAAATTGATTTGTTTCCTTTCGCTATAAAAATGATCTGATCTGATCTGATCCAGATTCAGCAATCTGATAGATATGGTCGCTATCTATGATTCTGCGTTTTTAGTTTTCTCGAATCTGCAATATTGTGGATGCAACAGATTTTCGTCCTTTGTGGGGGCGGAAGGGGGTGGGGCGAAATTTTGAGATATACGTTTTATAGTGAGATCTAACAGAAGTGCGGATACCAAATTTGGTTACTCTAGCTTTAATAGTCTCTGAGATTTGTGAATATCCCCAGATTTGCATTCTTTGCGGGGGCGGAAGGGGGTGTGGCGAAATTTTGAAACAAACTCGTCTCGGTCCGATATATTAGGAGTGTGGATACCAAATTTGGTTGCTCTAGCTTTTATAGTCTCGGAGATCTAGGCGCTAATGTTTTACTCTAAGCAAAGCCGCCTATGCTACGTGTGTGTTAGAGAGAGACAGGGCGAGAAAAAATGAAATTGTTTTCTTGATGCTGGCTATAATAATAATACGATCCAATTCAGATTCTGCAGTCTATAAGATATGGTCATTCTCTACGATTCTGCGTTTTTGGTTTTATCTTATCTTTAAAATTGTGGATGCCACAGATTTTCGCCCTTTGTGGGGGCGGAAGTGGGCGGGGCAAAGTTTTAAAATATTTTTGTAGCAGTGACATATCACAGAAGTCTGGTTCCAAAACATCGGTGCTCTGGCTCTTATAGTCTTTGAGCATTAGGCGCTGAAGGGGACGGACAGACGGACGGACGGACAGACGGACAGACGGACGGACGGACAGACAGACATGCCTCAATTGACTCGGCTATTGATGCTGATCAAGAATATATATACTTTATGGGGTCGGAAACGATTCCTTCTGGACGTTACACACATCCACTTTTACCACAAATCTAATATACCCCAATACTCATTTTGAGTATCGGGTATAAAAAAAACGAGGTGGAACGTTGTGAGTTGCTGCGGACACCGCAACTCTACGGTTATACCCGATACTAAGTCAGTATGGCTCTCCTCCGGCAGACGCCGCTAATATTAAACGACACGACAAAGAGAGCGTGCGAGAGACAGAAAATCAGTCTGAGCGTGACGTCACGCGCTGCGTAGCCACTGCAAATTGATTTGTTTCCTTTGGCTATAAAAATGATCTGATCTGATCCAGATTCAGCAATCTGATAGACA